>NW_012142634.1:371428-426699 GCF_000956105.1 Propithecus coquereli
GTGTGTGGGACCCCCGTGTGAGTGTGGGACGCAGGCCAGGGAGGGGCTGCTGTGGGGACAGAGTACAGGTACACCCCGTCTCCCTGACCTGTCACAGAGACCAGGGCCCCTCGCCCTGAGCCTTGTAGGCTGGAGCCAGCTGGGAGTTCCCTCTCCAGGAGGCCTGTTTTCAGCATTTCTGCCGTGTGGGAAGGGGACCTGCTGGCATCGGCGGGCAGGGGGGAGCTATAGCAGGCTCAGGGGCATTGGGGAGTGTGGGTGGGTTTCTGTTTCTAAACTAATGAATCTGTACTTTCAGGTGGGTTTCCTTCCTTTTTAAGAATCCCCAAAATACACAAACTCGGCGCAGGGGCAAGTGTACCATAAAAATAACTCTTGTTCTTATAGGAGTGTTACACGGTGTCCCCCAAGCTGGCCATGCTCGGGGACAGTGGAGCAAAGATCAGTGAGGCTGGAAGGCCGGCCAGGCATCAGGAAAGGGGCTTGAACCTCACTCCCTCGGAGGGCCTTGCTGGAGGGTTCACCTGCTTGTCTACAGACGCCCTCTCCGCACTGGGAGGAGCAGCTATAAAGGGCCGGGAACCTCATCCCACGTCCGCAACACCCTCTGCCTCAAAACCTTCCTGGGGACGAGGGGCTTATAGAGCACAAGTGTGGGCCTCCACCCACTGGCAGTGGGGACTGCTGAGACCTTAAAGGCAGTGGGGAGGGTCAAGTCTGTGCTCTGGAAAGCCACCATGGCCATGGGGTGGACAGCAGCACCCACAGGGTGGACAGCACCCCAAAGGCAGGTACAGCTTGTCAGCCTGATGTGGCTGGACAAACTGGGAGAAATGCCACAGTAGAGCCCCCACCATGGCAGGCCATTACCCTGGGGCCCAGCCTAAGCCTCCCTGTTCATCCCACAGCTGGCTGGAGGCTGGGGGAGGGGAGGCTTATCCCCACTTGACACACGAGGAAACTGAGGCCCAAAGAAGGTAAATATTAGGCTGGGCCCAGTGGCTCATGCCTGTAATTCCAGAAATTTGGGAGGCTGAGGTGGAGGATCACTTGAGGCCTAGAGTTTGAGATCAGCCTGGGCAGCATAGTGAGATCCCATCTCTACAAAAAAAATTTAAAAATTATCTAGGCATGGTGGCACGCAACTGTAATTCTAGCTACTCAGGAGGCTGAGGCAGGAGGATCTCTTGAGCCCAGGAGTTGCAGGCTGAGCTCACTGCATTGCACTACGATTATGCCACTGCACTCCAACCTGGAAAACAAAGTGAGACCTGTCTTCATTTTTCAGGGGAAGAGGCAGCAATCAGAGACCCCGCCAAAGGATTGATACTGCATATTCCAAGGTGTGTTAGAAAGTAGCAGCAACAAGGATGTTTTGGGAGATGTGTCCTCCCTGCACCCTTGGCCGGCTGGCGCCCACAGCACTGGCCTCGCCACTGAGCAGCAACGCTGAAGCCTGAAGGCAGAGGCCAGCCCCATGGGCAGCAGCAGTGGACTCAAGTGGGACCCCAGATCCCAGAGGGGCTCCCCAGCAGGTAGGCTCTGGCAGCCCTGGGGACATCCAGTGGAGCCCAAATGGCTGAGGTTCATGTGGAAGTTAGAGAACATTCTGGACAAACAGCGAGCCCAGCACAGGACAGTGAGGCTGCAGCTCGGCCAGAGCTGCCCAGACTTGCCTGGCACACCCCCTCCTCCCCACCGCCATACAGGAGGCAAAGAGAGGACTGGAGTTTAGCGGACTTTACCCACAAAGACAGCAAAGATGTGACTTCTGGGGCTGCCACCTCTCATCTCCCCTCGCCCAGCCCTCAGATCAAACGACTGACTTTAGGGCCTGCCCTGGGTCAGAAGCCCCCAGAACCAGGCCTGTGTAAGTCCAGCCCATTGGCAGGGCCAAGTGCAGGGTCATATGTGAGTGTGGAGGGGGACTAAGAGGGCAGCGCAGGACCTGACCAGCCCTGTGAGCCCCATACTGGCCACTGTTGTATAGTGAGACCCTAGCCTTGCTCAGAGCTCCAGCGAGACTTAGCTAACTGAGAGTACTGAGAGTGTGTTCAGGGGCACAGGCCCTAGAGTCAGGCAGGGCAGGATTCGAATCCCAACTCCAACACTGGCGGGCTGTGTGGCCTTGGGCAAGTTACTCCACCTCTCTGAGCTTCCACTTTCACATCTATATTATGGGGGTAAGAAGAGGGGCAGCTTCCCCAGGCCATTGTGAGGTTTAGGTGAGCTGAAGTCAGATATATGTGTAAGTACCTGCACCAGCCCAGCACATGGGACGCCCTCCCTAAGGCACTCCCCTCTGGGTTCAGTGTAGAACGACACTCTTTGAGGGGGAGAAGAGCAAATGTGAGCAGCAGGCCCCAGAGCACACAGCACAGGATGTTTGTTGAGCGACTGCTAGAATGTACCAGTGGCTCTAGTGGGATTGGAGGCCCCTGTTGAACCCTCCTTCAATCCCCATCCCACCACTCCAGAACCTTCCAGGACCCCCAAGTTACCTTAGGTTCCCAAGAGGCAAATTCCTGGGGCTGGGAGGTTGCCTACATGGGTCTTCCCTTCTGGGCTGAACCCCCGGTCTGGAGAGGCCACTTCCCCACCTCCACCTGGGAGCCCATCGGTACCCACCTGCCATCAGAGGGCAGGGAAACTGAGGAGGAGGAAGCTGAGTCTGCCCAACCCAGACAAAGCCAGGGAGGGCGGGGCAAAGATGGGGAGTCTGCCCCTGGAAATCCCTCCTTCACCCCGAGCCCGGTGTGTCCCCCTGACCTCATCACGTAGGCCTCTGCCCCCAGGGCCCTTTGGGTCTCCTCCCCAACGTCTCGTGCGGCCCAGGATCCGGCTGGACCGGACTGCCAGGTGCTGCCAGTGCCGTGAGACCCTTCAGGACCGAAGCTGGGAAGAGCACAAGCCTCTCTCCCAGAACGGCTGGGTGATGGCGGGACGCGGCACAACAGCGGTCTGGTCCACCGTGGTGGGGTGTGAGCCGGTCTGGCATTGTCTGGGCAAGGTGAACACATGCATCTTCCGTGACCCAGCCCTGCCACCTGTGAGCAGATCTGCCCCAGAAGGGCTCACGCAACGTGTCCAGGAGACACGGACTAGATCATTCCCGGACGCCTGTATAGAATGGCAAACCGGGACCCACACACACGTCCCCTCCGAGAGGTGGGCAGAGAGAGGTGTGTTCACACCACAGAGCACACACAGCCACCAGTACCTGCATACGGTCCCATTTAAATAAAGGTCAGATGAGGCAACACCCCGCCCCACCGCTGAAGGAAGCAGACCACGTGGGAACAGCACAGCACACCGAGAAATGACTGTGCCCAAGGTGGGGACCAGCAAATCGAGCACCTGAACACAGCTAGGAGGGGACTTGCAGGACATCCGGAATCCCAGTCCAAGAAACTTCCCCTCGGTAAGGCAAACTGTTTGTCAAGAACATTCTGGGCTCATAAAACATCTTCCAACCTTGAGTAAACACTAAGATCCAATGTGAGCTGTGTGTAGCTGGTTTGTTTACACAGCAACTCCATGACTAGCATGGGGCTTTTCAAGCAGTGACACCTTAGATTTGTGCATCGAGGAATGGGAGTGACGGGGGACTGGGAAGGGTGACACTGCGGTTTCTGGCATGTCCCCGGGAGGAGGGTTCAGGTGGGGATAAAGAGAAGTAGGAAGGGTCTGTTTTAGATGTGCTGACAGCTGTTCCTTCTCCACTGGGAACAGAGGGCACCTTGGAACTGGCAGAACGGCCCTTCCCTGCATTTGCCAGAATGGGAGGGCACAGGGTCCCAGCCCAGCCCCCGCCCCCAGGGTAGATGAGGCCTGCGCCTGGGTGTGGGACAGCAGCGCCTGGCAGCAGTGGGAGCACAATCTGCCCAGCTGAGCCCCTGGCATTCAACCACAGAGCCCAGCCGGGGCCCTGCAGCGAGGCTGGGGCCATGTAGCTGCCGAGGCTCTGCTGAAGAATTTGACCACAAGAGCAGAGGAAAAAGTGGAAGCAAAAGCGCCCGCCCAGGGGGTAGGCACAGCGGCTCCATTCTGGCCTCTGGGGAAACTTCACCTGGTGGCCTTGGGCAAGGCTCTGGCCATCTCATCTGAAAAGGTCCCTCACAGTGGGGCGGCCAGCACTCTCTGGGTCTCCAGGACTCACTGTGATGGACCATGAGGATTTGCCACCAACGGGCACAGGGCCCCCTTGGAGGAGACACCCCTGTCCAGGGCCTGGGCAGCAGGAATGCTTTGTGGTTGGGTGGGACCTGGAGGAGCCTGGAGAAGCAGCCCGCCTGCCCACTGTGCCAGGCGCGCTGGAGACGGGGTGGCGGGAGAACGCTCCAACGGCCTTTACCTGCCAGCCAGGTGAGGGCCGCACCCTGGCTGGGCTGGACTTCCAGACAGAGCAGGTATGAAAAGGAAGCTTTGTGTGTCTCTGTGTAGGGCTCTGGGTAGCCCTGCTGGGCAGAGCTCCAGGACAGGGGACTGAGCCTCCCCGGTGGGCAGGCCCTGCGAACCGTGCGAAGCCTAGTTCCCGAGCCAAGCCACCCTGCGATCTCGCCCAGCCCGAGGCTTCACTCTTTTCTTTGGGCCATTTTGTGATAAAAGTAGAAGCACAAGGAATGGATACACCACGGTGCAGGGAGAGCTCACAGCCAACGATCGACCAAACCCCACACTCCCGGCACTTCCTCGGCCTCTCCGACTCCTGATAGCCTCAGAAACAGAGTCGTTTGTGTGCACAAGTGCACGGGTGTCGGGGGTGGGTGCAAAACTAGAAGGTGCTGGCAGAGAGGCACCCTGAGTATGGCCGTCGGGAAGCCCAGGGGCTGTTCACACCACCCCCCGAGCCGGCCACACATCTGCAGGGAGCAGCACGCAGGGACTTCCAGTCCCTACACCGTTGTCCTCAACTCAGCGGGGCCCATGAGGGCCCACAGAGCCCAGGCTCAGCCGCCCTGTGCCCCTTGGGGTGCATCGTGCGCCGACAGTGCCATCTGGAGGGAGAAGGGGGCGGTGCAGAGAGGAATGTGGCTCCCGCCCCCTGGGGCCACCAACACCAGGCCGCAGAGGCCAGCTAACATTTTCTAGGAGCCAAGTCAACAGAAATTAAAATAAACAAGTGAATTAACATGAAATTTCAGCATTTCAACATGTGGTCAATATAAAAACATGACTCAGACTCTTGTACAATCTCCTCTCCCCACTCAGTCTCTGCAAGCTCCTGTGTATTTCACACTTCCGGCACATCTCAATTTGGACCAGCCACACTGCAAGTGCTCAGTCGCCACCTGTGGCTTGTAGCCAACAGCTGAAAGATCTCTATCCCTTTAACACACACGACCTACACATCGGGGGCCCCTCTTCCTTTTCTGTTGCTTGGCCTCCCCCACCCCAAACCCTGGCCTTAGTCCCCACCTTAACTTAGCTAACACTCTTCCTCCGACCTGCATGTTAACAAAAGCAGATTTGCATCCTTGCAAACAAATTAAAGGATCTGAAATCTTAAATGCCTTCAGGAACATATAGGGTAACCATCTTTTCCAACCAGGACGGATAACTCCATAAAACAGGGCTCAAGAAAAAGGCAGGTTGCAAAATAACATAATACAATTTTTGTAAAAACAAAAAAAGAAAACATTAGCAATATGTTTTCACAGAGAAGGTGTCTAGAAGGATTTGGCAAATTGCTGATGGAGTTTCTCTCTCTGGGAGGCAGGCATGGGGATGTCCCCCAGACACTTTAACCGCATGGCACGCAGGCAACTGGAATCTGAAAGGACCAACCATTGGTGGCGCAGGGTGGGTGCAGCCTCCCCCACACCCACCCGCTCATTCTCAGGCTTCCCGACTGTGTGCGGGACCTTGTTCCAACGCCCAGCTGCATAGAGCCACACTCGGGGCCTGGAGCAAGACCAGTGCATTCCCAGCTCTTTAAGGGCACCTGGTACAGGCTGGCCACAAAGACCCCAACTGAAGCAGCACTGGGGACAGAAAAGATGTTTCTCCCACAAGAAACCAGCAGAAGCCCTATGCACAAAACCTAGCAATTCTCAGTTGTCACCTTCTGGGAGCCACAGCACTGTGTTTCCAAACAAGGGGGTGTCCGTCACAAGCTCATTGGGCAGGGATGCATGTGCCAGGCACCGGGCTGGGCTCCTGACGGCCGACACCAGGCAGCACTGGGCATCGGCTGCAAGGCACCAAGGTCTGCTGCTCAGCAAGGACCCCTCACCTGGGAGCAACAGCAGGACCAGGCTCTGCAACTCTGGGGGGAACAGGGAATTGGGGACCTCGGGGCCCCTGGCTGGCCTCTTGGAAAGAATGTTGCTGCAGTTTATGAGTGGGGTGTCCCTCACTCCCTAAGGACACAACCAACCCAGGAAACCCTCCTTTGCAGGCCTGGGGAAGAAAGAAGGTCCATATTTCAGGCATGTCAGGGGCTTCACAGGCACCTCTGAGCCTGGAAGGTCCTGGAAGTGGCTAGAAGGCACTGGGCTTCCCAATCCTGGAGCCCGGGTGTGCTGAGACTTCTTCACTTACCTGTGTTCACCTATGAGCCCCAAACCCACAGGTCCCTAGGGTCACTCCCACGGGAGAGAAATTTCAGTGTGAGAGTCAGGCCTCTTAATCTATCTTCTCTGGTCCTGTCCAAGCAGATTGCTCAGGACAAATGTGACTGGCCTTCCCTCTCCCTCATCCAAGCACCCCTGGGTAACCATATTTTAACTAAGTCTCCCCGGCATCCTCGAAATTGAACTTTCTCTGAATGACCACAGTCGAAATCATCTAGAATAAGACAAGACAACACTCGTATCTCAGATACTCTCAATAGCCAAGAGAGCCAGATTCTGGTCACCACTGGGCACCTCCACACGCCCTGAAGTGTCTGACACCTGAAGGTGCCCATCAGTGACTGGGTTGAGACCAGGCAGACTTCGGACCCAGCAAATAAAACCCAAGTTTCTTCGTGAGATGGAGGCTCAGTTGCAAAGAGTCCCTAACCAACCACCTGCTCTCTGTCTCATAGAATGGAGAAGGTGGAACAAAAGGAGGTGGGGGCTAACCAGAGGGGCCGGGTGCCCCAATTGCAACCTGCGCCGCTAACCAGGTGCCCAGATTCCGTCAGACGCCCCAGCTGGCGGCAGCCAGCGTGCACAGAGCCTTTGCTTATTTTCTCTTATTTTCTTATTTTCTCACTACACACCGTTTCAAAATGTGGACCCGGTATCAAAAGCTACTCTAACCTATCACTGTCTCCTACAAAAGACCAACCAGCCCCATCCTTAGAGGTCAGTTACAGACAAGATAGCAAGAGCCCACATACTGCTCTTGGATTTGGAAAGAACAGCCCCCCCTTTATTTTGGAAAACAAAACGAGAACATGGTCACCCCCAGGAAGGTAGGCGGACAAAGGAACCCAGCCCGGCACTGACCTGAACTTCCCGGTCCGCACCTGCAGCCCCCTCATTCCACACCGCTGGGCACCGCCGACGTCACACATGATATCGTCCCCAATCATGACGGCCTGTCACGGAGTGAAATATGCTCAGAAATGATGCCAGGAGAATTTCATTCCTGTGCTCCTTCATCTTTTTTGACATAATAAACTGCTTGATTTGATGTTTAAAACCACCATCATACAAATTAAACAAGATAATATTGTCATCATATTGATTAAAAGTCAACCTACCTTGAATATATCTCACACTGCCCCCGTGGGCCACAGCTCTGAACCGTACATATTTGTGCCATTTGAAATCAATCAGCAGACGTCAAAGTGATTTGGTGGCCCAGGACGTGCAGGGTGCTGACGCTGCCTCACCTCTACGGGAGCACAGGCTAAATAAATTTCACCTCATCCTAAACACTCTGTTAATAGCCAGGTTATTTGCCAACCCTTGGTTCTGTGAAAACTAAGTAAATCTCTGGCACATCTTTGTGAGTTTTGCTTTATACAGGTTTCGTGTTCAATAGTGAAGGTATTGCCTGTAAAACACAAAATAACACACAAACAAACACACACACACAGACACACACAGAGGAAATGCTCACAGCCTGCATGTCATTTTAAAAAGAGGCCTCTAGGATATACTCTCCCACTTGAAACAACCTCCTGTATACACACACACACACACACACACAGAGGAAATGCTCACAGCCTGCATGTCATTTTAAAAAGAGGCCTCTAGGATATACTCTCCCACTTGAAACAACCAGAAAACCAGACAAAGCCTATGAAACCACAGTTTCAAGATGCTGGACATGAAGCAACGAAGGACAGTGGTTTCTAGACACAGGAAACGGGCTGGGTGAGCCCTGCGACTGCCCTCCGCTCACTGCCTTCAGAGTCCCAGACGGCGGTGCAGGGAGGGTGCTGTGGACCGAAGCGTGTCTCTCCCCAAGTTCCTATGTTGAAGCCCTAACCCCCCGTGCAATTGTATTTGGATATAGGACAAGTAGGGAGGTAATGAAGATTAAATGAAGTCATGAGGGAGGGGCCCGATCTGATAGGACTGGCGTCCTTACAAGAGGAGGAGACACCAGCGCGTGCTCTCTCCGCACGAGCACAGAGGCATGGCCCTGCGGGGACACAGCAAGAAGGCAGCCGTCTGCAAGCCAGGAAGAGAGTCCTCACCAGAAACTGAATTTGCCAGCACAGTGAGCTCAGACTTCCAGCCTCCAGAACTGTGAGAAAATAAATCTCTGTTGTTGAAGAAACCCAGTCTGCGGTGTTTTGTTAGGATAGTCTGGGCTGACTAATGCACAGGGGAAATCCAGGGGGACCCCAGGAGACTCCCTGAATGGAGGAGACAGAACTGAGATTCTGGGGACACCAAGGCAGCCAGAGCTCACAGGACAACGTACCAGAGAGGAGGGGGCTGCAGAGAGAAGGACGATGGAGATACGCAGAGGTTCCCCTCGAGTGTTCAGCAGCCCACTGACCAGCACTCGTCAGGGAGAAAACTCCCCAAGGCCTGGGCAAGAACCACACCAAAAAGCTAGAGAAGACAGTGCCTGCCCCTCATGCAGGATGGAACGTGTTCCCACCAGGCAGGCTGGAAGTCTCCCAGTCCTCAGGCACTGGGTGGCATCTCTGCAGCGGCTTGCTTAAACGGTAGGGAATGATTAGTCCTAGCCTAAACCGTGCTCTGCTGCTGCCTCCAAAGTCTTAAAAGCAAGATCTGGAAGGCTCAAACTATTCCCACGTAATTTAACTTATATAAATAGAAAAAATTATCAGACATGCCAAGAAGGAAAATATCACACACAATGAGGAGAAAAATCAATCAAAACTGATCCAGAAATGACACAGATGTGAGAATTAGCAGGCAAAAGCATTAAATCAGTTCTTCTAACTGCATTCCTTACGTTCAAAAAGTTAAGGAGAAAAATAGAAGATAAAAGAGAGGCAGGCCTCCACATCCACCTGTAAAATGGGCCTAACTGGTGTGGTGTTCAAATCACATCTCCAAGTGAAGCATCTACCATGGTGCCTGGACATATTAGTTATCTAAACATGTTAAGAAGGAAAAATAAATACTAGGAAATGTTTTGTTGCGGAAACTCCTAACCTGCCCATGTCGGGGACAGTCCACGGGACTCACGACAGGCGTTCTCTACTCCAGTCACTCGGCACCTTTGTACAGAGCCCTGTGGGGCCCGGTGCTGGACTGAGCAGCTGGTACACTGAGTGAGTCAGACATACATGGTCCCCGCCCTTGTGGAGCTGACGGCAAGTGGAAGAACACATTTATCAGGTAATTTCACAGACACATGATCACATCCTGTGAGGAAGCACAGGAGGCTGCGAGGCCTGACTTCATGGGCTTGGTGGTGGTCAGGGAAGGCTTCCTCGAGGAGGTGAGGCTTCTGAAGAGCAAGAGGGATCAACCAGATTGGGGGGTACAGGGGAGGGAGGGAGCCTTCCCAGCAGGTGACACCACACTTGTGCTAATTACCCATCTACCTGCCATTCACCAGGGAGAGCCAGGCAATGAATTCCAAAAAGCATATGTGAATAAGCCTAAGCAGTCGTCCTTGGAAACATCTCCTGAATAGGCCTTCAAATGACAGGGACCGAGGGGAGCCGAGGAAAAGGACAACAGAGCTGGTGCCACCCCAGAGGCCAGGGAGGCAGTTTCAGCTAAACACGAAGCTCTTCTAATAATTGCACAGGCTCCTCACACGATCATATTCAAGCCGAGGCCAGAGGCGCCTCTCTCGGAGAAGCTGCAGGGCACAGTGGCACCAGGAGAAAGCCTGGAGGAGGTGACCCATGGCTGCCAAGGCCGGGACCTCTGACAGTTGCTAGTAGCCACAAGCCCACTGCAAGACAGGAGGTACTGGAAATAAAACTGCATTTCTTCCTGGCAAATATTCTGTATTTCACATTTTTCAAACTAATTTTCTCTGATCTTTCCTGTAGCTACTCCTGCTTCCCGAGGCATGTCGTATATACTGGTGACATACTATTTGACTCTAGGTAGAACAAGGACATACACTTTAATGGAATCATGTGGTATTTATTTTTAGATTCATCTATTATGGTAAATGAGGAATTCCGGTTTTCCATTTATAGTAGTGATCAAAAGTTTCTTTTAAAATACATTTATTTTTTTAAAAAGTCAGTCAATTGAAAGAAACATTAAGTAACAGGGCCAGTGGCATGTACCCACATATGGTAAAAACTGCAATTGTTTTTTCCATAATGACTGATGTTGGGGAACACACTGCCAAATCCAAACGAGCTTCTGTGTCTATCAGACTGGCTGTTTGGAAATCATCGGATCAACCGAGGAAGAAACAGCCAGCAGCACCGTGTGTTCCCTGCAGTGGGACCAGCTCCGAGTCTGCTGCACACATACAGGTGACACCAAAGGTCATGCAAAGCCAGGGTTGCCCAGGCAACTCACACAGCTCCTGGCCTCAGGTGACTGTGCCAGCCGTGAGCCCCTGCATTAGATTCTATTTAACACTTTGTCCTTCTCAAGGCCTGTTCTGAAACCGTAGGTCAGCCTTTGAACATTCAGTGTTCCAACTGAGGACCACGTCCACTTCTGCCGAAGGCTCCAGGGCCATCTTACTAGAAAGTTCCTTGGAAATGGAACAGGTCTTCCAAATATTTCACGTCATGTCTGACACCTTCCATGCTTCTGGGGAAAATAAAATTTTGCGTGTGCACACATACATACGCACAGACACACAGCTAGACGGCAGAAATTCTTCCTTCTCAGAATACAGACTCTCAGGACCTCCTGGGCTGGGACTTTTGTGGAGGTGGCCCGTGAGATGGAAGCAGAGGAATCTGGTCCCTGGAGGAAGCGCTCTCATCCAGGGAACAGCAGCTGTGCCCCTGCCGCCTGCATGTGGCAGAGCCCACGGAGTCATGCTTGAGCGCGGTGGCAGGCCGGGGGCCGGCGCCGGGGAGCAGCGATGCCTGTCTGGGCCAGCTTGTGGGCTCCGTAGACCACAGTGCGCTCGGGACCCCGGGGAGTTCACAGGTTTACTGTCGGTGAAGGGCAATAAGCGTGCAAGAAGGAGCAATTATTGCCAAATCATTTAGGATTTAAAAAATCATTGGCAAGAAGATAGAGGTCAAGAGGTGTGCTATCAGGGGAAATAAAAACTCTACCTGTCAGGCCTGGGTTTTGCTTCCTTTCTGTCTGTCACATGGTGGAGGGCAGACAGAGACACAAACTGAAAGGTCAGACCCCCCGGAACCCAGAGAGCCAGAGGGAGGCACCACAGTCACTGAGGCAGGTTTCTGGTTTGGTTCCCAAAGCAGATTCATCCATCCTCTTAAACCACTGTCCACCTGCCATGCTCCTCCCCGCCAGCCTAGGTGCCAGGAGAGCCTTGTCTAACGGGAGCGATGTTTTAGGTGCAAACTCCCAGTGCCAAAGAGCTTCCACGTTTCATGAAGGTGTTAGTTATCCCAAGACTCTGCCAGGAGATGTATTTCTCCTGTCACAAGGCCGGGAACAGCAGGGCTCAGTGTCTGTACTACAGCTCTGAGGAGCACACGCCCCACAGGGAGAGGCCTTGAGATGACATCTCGCTCTAGGATGAGCCCTGGACCTTTGGCCTTCGGGCCCAAAGGCACCCAGCTCCCTCAGACACCCGGAGACGGTGCACTGGTAAGTGATTTCCACCACGGTCTGACACATTCATAAGGAATACGTGCACAGCAAAACTCAAAGACCACTTTTTTTAAAAAAGCAAGAAATAGGCCAGATGTGGTGGTTCGTGCCTGTAATCCTAGCACTCTGGGCAGGAGTGCTAGAAGGATTGCTCGAGGTCAGGAGTTTGAGACCAGCCTGAGCAAGAGCAAGACCCCCGTCTCTGCTAAAAATAGAAAAAGTAGCCAGGCATGGTGGTGTGCACTTGTAGTCCCAGCTACCTGGGAGGCTGAGGCAGGAGGATCGCCTGAGCCCAGGAGTTTGAGGTTGCTGTGAGCTAGGCCGACGCCACGGCACTTTAGCCCAGACAACGGAGCAAGACTCTGTCTCAAAAATAAATAAATAAATATTAAAAAAAAATTAAAAAGCAAGAAATAATAGTGTTGGTAAAGATATGAAAAAACAAACACCCGTATACACAGCTGGTGAGGAAGGTGAACGGACACAGCCTTTCTGAAAGAGAAATAAGCAGTGTGCGTCATGGCCCATGGTACCCACGGGTAGGAACGCACAAGAGGATGGACACACGATTGTTCGTCAGGGTTTTGTACAAGAGGGAATTTGGAAGCAACCTAATGTCCAATAATAGGGGAATGGTAAAGAACGTTCTAATAATCTGAAGGATGGAATACTATATAGCCACAAAATTATTTTTTTAAAGAGTGCTGAAATAAGCACACAGGATATTGTTTCCAATAGAATACTAAGGGGAAAAATTAAGGTTTCAAATAGCAGAAACAGGATTATCCCAATTTTGTGTTAAAGATGAACATATAGACACAAAACAATTAGAAAGATTAAGCACAATTTGTGTTATTCTAGGCTAATGGAATAATGAAAGGTTTTTATTTTTTTCTTGTACTTTTCTGAATTTTTCCTATCTCCTTTAATGAGTTATTTTATAATCAGATAAAAAAGCACTTCTGCTTTAAGGAGAAAAAAATAAAATCTCCTAAAAAAAGACTACAGCAGAGAACACATCTTAAAGAAACCTAAGCCACAAGGTTTTATGGGCACCTATGACCAAGGCACATCACAAAGACAACTTCAGTGTTGGAAGTTCCCAAAATTCCCATCAGTTTTGGACCTAATGCTGCAGGGCTAGGTGCCAGGTGTCAGGGGCAAGAGATTCCAATTCAAACCAGAGCTGCGGGCATCCCAAGCCACGCATGACCCTCCCTCTCTCAGTGCTGGAAGCCTGTTCCCAGCAGGAGCTGAGCAGGGTCATCCCCAAACTGACACCCAGAGAAAACGTGCACAGCTGGTGGGTGGCACTCACCCATTGGGGGTGGGGAGTGGAAGGGGACAGGCCCTCAATGGAAATACGTGGAGGGGAGGGAGGCCATGGGGGAAGTGATTGGCCCCGAGTAGCCCCCACGTAGACACACACTCCCCACCCACAGGCTTCCCCACCAGGGCTACAGACTGTCCCCAAAGCCCCACAGTCAGGACTGATGCCCTGAGAATCAGGGAACAAAGTGGCAGGGCACGATCCATGTTTCATGACCAGCCCTCCTTGGAGAACCCTACAAACTTCACCCCCATTTTCCTAGGCTATCTGGCGGGCACGAGCTCATGAAAATCACTGCGTCTTCTGCCTACCCTCATCACCCCAGGTCTTATCTAACTTTGTTTTCCATAGTTTGTATTCTGCCAATAATACACACTTTAATATTTTTCAAAATAGAAAATGATATTGTACTACTAAATATGCCTTTCAAACTTCATTTCCAGGAGCTCAGGGACTCTGGGCTGCTGCTAGCTGTCCCTGAGAAATGCGGTACAGCAAACAAAGAGCACTGCGGGGGGACGGGAAGATGACGGTTCGGGTCCCAGCTTCACTCCTCATCAGCAGAGTGGTCTCGGGTTCAGTGCGAGACTTTCCCATGACCGTGCCCTTAAGGCTGTGGCTCTCCCCAGGGGACATGTGGCAATGTCTAGAGACATTTTTGGTTTCACGACTTGGGAAGGGAGTGGGTGGAGACCAGGAAGGCTGCCAAGCAGCCTGCAATGCACAGGACAGTCCTCCACCACAGAAAGATCGGGCCCTAAAACGTCAGCAGTGCCCAGGTTGAGAGAGCCTGTCTTAACCCCAAGATGGAAATGCAAGCACCTATGACAGGGGCTGGAATAAGGATTTCATGAAATAAATGGGTAGGTGACAGCACCGGGGTGTGCCTGGCACCAGAGGGACTCAGGGTATTTGAAGGCCGTCCTTGCCAAGCCTGGGGCTCCCCACCTGTGAAACGGGCCCCTCCAGCCCCAGCTCCAGCAATATCTAACTCAGCACTCTGGTTTGCACAGTCCCAATTTCCATGAAACCTACACAATTTGCAACTGGTGGAACTTCTTATGGTTATGAAGGATCGCTAAAACCTTCACATCATTCGGGCTTTCACATGAAGCTATAAAACCACCTACTGATTTGGAAGCTTAAACCATGAGAATTAGATATTTCTAGAAGTAATCTTTAAGGTGTGTTATTCTTTGCCTTAATGCTGAATCCTAGAAGGGGCCTGGTTGCCTCTAAGAGGTTTGAATTTCCAATCTATTAGAGTAATACCAGCAATCTGTTATTTCTAGGCTATTGAGGAAAGGTTAAGATGAAAATTGGATTTGGGGAGTTATATCCATTCTGAGTGCGGGCTGAAAACCCCTCAGCAGCAAGATGCAAGTCAGGTCTCAGGAAGAAGCAGTTATCAAGGGAAATGACTGGTGATAACTTTATTGATTAAAGCAGCTTGAAAAATTTAAGGTTCACCACAGCCTGGCACTTTGGCAGCAAGATAGCTCCTCACGGGCATTTTTCATTAAAAATAAAGAGGCAGGAACAGAGAATTATTACCCTGTGCATAGGACGCAGTTCATCTGAAATGGCCTTACTTTGAAATACTGCTTTAACGTGTCTACACATCCTGAGACTCAAGTAACATTAATGAACATTTTAAGAAAATGGCATGCAATTTCCACTCACCTGTCAAAGGGAGAGACAGAAATGTCAGCTGAGGGTAGAGGAGAGAATGACAGTGTGGGAGGTAAATAAGACACAATGTTGCCACACGTGCTCAGAGACACCAGACAAAGCAAGTCTTAGGGCACAGCGTTCAGGGTGGCCGAGCCTCTAGCAGACATGGTAACCCGCCAGGAGTCTACACACCTCACTCTCTCCCAGACCCCATTGCTGGCATCTGAAAACGAGAAACCCAGATTAACCAGCGCCCCGTGAGGGCCTTGGCTCTACTCTGGGGTGTGGGCAGGGGCGCTTCTCATTCAGATTGTGACAGATGCTGACTGTGCAAATAACCGAAAAACGCCAAAAAGAAGAAACAGGGGAGGGGAATCACCCAGTGTCCAACTATCCAAATATAACCAACAATGCCGTCTGGACATTCAGTTCCTTCCGGGCCTATTTTCTAGGCAGTGGCAGGTTTTTTGGTTTGGGTTTAGGGTGGGGGAGGGAGTTGTTTGAGATGGTTCTGAGCACACTGCTTATGTAATTTTAAATACTGATTTTTAAAAACTCAGATTATGGTATTAGCCTTTCTCCCTCTCTATAAGAAGTTATCCTAAGAATTTCTTCTCTCTTAAATTCATCCTAGGAGTGGGATAGAAATATATACATAGCTTCTCATATTTTAAAAATGGAAAGATAAGCCATAATATCTATAAAAATGGCCAAGTACACGAGACAGGTAGAGACAGAATAGCAAGAAGAGGACACAAGTTAGAGTCCTTAAACATGTCTTGCTTTGTGGATTTATCAGAGAAATGTGAGTCAAAACTGCAGCAAGATATCGTTTCACCCCAGTTAAAATGACATTTATCAAAAACACAGGCAATAACAAATGCTGGCAAGGATGTGGAGAAAGGGGAACCCTCACACACTGTTGGTGAGAATGTAAATTGGTACAACCGCTATAGGGAACAGTATGGAAGTTCCTCAGAAAGCTTAAAATAGAACTACCACATGACCCAGCAATCCCACTGCTGGGTATATATGCAAAGGAGGGGAATTCAGTATATCAAAAAAATATCTGCACTCCCATGTTTATTGCAGCACTATTCACAATAGCCAAGATTTGGAATCAACCTAACTGTCCTCAACAGATGAATGGATAAAGAAATTGTGGTACATATACACAATGGAATATTATACAGCTATTAAAAGAATGAAATCTTGCCATTTGCAACAACTCGGATGGAACTGGAGAACATTATGTTAAGTGAATACGCCAAGCACAGAAAGGCAAATCTCGCATGTTCTCACTCACATGTGGGAGCTAAACATTAAAAACAATTGATCTCATTGGAGACAGAGAGTAGAGTGACGGTTACCAGAGGCTGGGAAGAATAGCGGGGAGGTGAGGATAAAGTGGGGATGGATGCAAAAATATAGTTAGATAGAATGAACAATATTTGTTAGCACAACAAAGTGACTATAATCAATAAGTTAGGGTATACTTTAAAATAACTAAAAGAGTGGAATTAGAATGTTCCTAACACAAAGAAACGATAAATGCCTGAGGTGATGGGTACCCCGATTACCCTGATTTGATTAACTCACATCGTATGCCTGCATCAAAACATCACAGGTACCCTATAAAGATATACAACTATTATGTCCCCATAATGATTAAATATAAAAAGAATTATCAATGCTAAAATTAGAAGAATGATCAGAAAGACGATATTTACATAGTGTTAAAGTACTTTCCCACAAGATACTAATCAAAAGAGACAAAGAATAACTTTACAGTGGAGAATCCTGGTAGACGCCTCCTCAACTGGTGATCAGAGTCAACATCCCAATAACGGGACAAAACAGTACCACATGCCTCTAACAGGGGGCGCCGAGAGGGGCACAGCATTGTTTCTGTGAGATTCCTGCCAAAAATGCATCACCTAAATTACAGCATGAGTACTCCTCAAAAATGCCATGGTCATGAAAGACAAAGACAGACTGAGAAGTGTCTCAGAGTAAAGAACACAAGGAACGTGACTGCTAGATGCAACGTGTCCCCAAAAAGCCATGAGTGGCATGAGTGATGATGTCTGAATAGGGCCTTTAGATTAGTTAACAGTCTAGTCCCAGGGTGGATTTTCTGATTTCATAATTGTTCTATGGTTATGATGTACGTGCCAACATTTGGGGAAGCTGGGCGAAGGGTACAGAGGAAGGGAATTCTTTGAACTATTTTTGCAACTTTTTTGAGGGTGAAATTACTTCACAATTAAAAGTGGTTATTAGTTGGTAAGTATTGAAGCTTAATGATGGGTACCTTGGGGTTCCTTGTGCTGCTCTTTCTACTTACATAGATATTTGAACTGTTCCATGATGAATGATTAAAAGACAGGTTTAGGAAACAACCACATACAAGGTATGGACCTCATATGGATTAGATCCCAACAAATCAACGGTAAAAGAACATTTCTGAGATAGCCAGGGAAACTTAAATATGAATTGGAAATTTAAATATGAATATGATAATACTAAAAAATTACTGCTGATTTTTAAAAAATTTATTGTGTTAAAATACACATTACATAAAATTTATCACTGTAACCATTTCAATGTGTTCAATTCATTGGCATTAAGCACATTCACAATGGTGTGCAGCCGTCACCACTATCTAGTTCCAGAATATTTTTACCACCCAAAAAGGAGACCTCATACCCATGAAGCAGGACCCCTCATTCCCCTGTGTCCCCAGTCCTGGCAACCACTAATCTGCTTTCTGTCTCTATGGACTTGCCCATTCTAGTTCATCCATGTTGTAGCACTTGTCAGAGCTTCACTCTACTTTTGGGGAGGTGGGGAACAAAGTCTTGCTCTTTTGCCTAGGCTACAGTGCAGTGGCATCACATACTCATTGCAACCTCAAACTCCTGGGCTCAAACAATCCTCCTGCCTCTCCCTCCCAAGTATAATAGCTGGGACCACAGGTGTGAGCCACTACGCCCTGCTATCCTTTCTTACTGTAGTATGCCTTTCAAAAAATGCGGTCATTTTAGAACATAAACCTCTAATGGGCCGGGCGCGGTGGCTCACGCCTGTAATCCTAGCTCTCTGGGAGGCCGAGGCGGGAGGATTGTTTGAGCTCAGGAGTTAGAAACCAGCCTGAGCAAGAGCGAGACCCCGTCTCTACTAAAAATAGAAAGAAATTAATTGGACAACTAAAAATATATAGAAAAAACTAGCCGGGCATGGTGGTGCATGCCTGTAGTCCCAGCTACTCGGGAGGCTGAGGCAGAAGGATCGCTTGAGCCCAGGAGTTTGAGGTTGCTGTAAGCTAAGATGACGCCACGGCACTCTAGCCCAGGCAACACAGTGAGACTCTTGTTTAAAAAAAAAAAAAAAAACCCTAATGATGGCCAAAAAGCACATAAAAAGATGCTCAGCATCATCATCTGCTAGGAAATGCAAATCAAAACCACAATGGGATACTACTTCATACCCGCCAAGATGTTCATGTAATAATAATAAAAAAAAACACCTAGAAAATAACAAGTATTTGCAAGGATGTGGAGAAATTGGAAAATTTCAGGGGTGGGCGGCAGCTGTGGACAAAATCATAACTGTTTTTTTTTTCTTTTTATGATTTAAAAGTTGGGAAGGCAATCTGTCCCCAAAATACTCACAGTATAAAGGTGGCATATTATTGTAATCTTGCTGTTATGTTGTTTATCCAAAAAATTATTTTTTAATACACTGATAGGACCTATCAATTCTTATCCTTCCAGAGAAGCAGCAAAAAGTCACTTAGAAAAAGCCACAGGCATTTCTGTTTCTCGCTCTCACACTGACACTAATTTAACAGGCTGAAAGCACTCAGTGGACCTTCTCTGCTCCCGTGGGGGGCCCACGCTCGGCCTCCCGGCCAACCGCACAGGCTGCCTGAAACCTGGAACCCACGGGCTGCCCCCACACGCTCGCCTTGCGAGGCGCCGACCTACCTGGTGGGCTTCCACGCCGATGGCTTGCAGGGCAGCCTTGAAGAACTCAGGAGAAGGTTTCCCCACCACCTCGGCTTCAATGCCACAGGCATACTAGGAAGAGAGAGAAGGACACGGTGCGGGTTTGGGATCAAGGAACAGGTGTGTGCCCAACCCAGAGAAGACTGTCCCAAATGTGCCTCAAGGGTCAGAGCCCTTGAAGAGGCTGGGTGCCGTGTTTTGAGAAATGCCCTCCTTAGGCAAGGGCATCCACAATGGGCTGCCTGGGACGCATGGCATACCCAATGCTGGGCCCCCGCCACTCACTCCAAGGCCAAGAGCTGGCAGAGCCAAGGCCTGCCAAGGGCCAGGAGGCCAGTGCTCGTCTGCTTGCTCAGATGCACTTCTATTCTCTTGCCCCTCCTGCCCCACCCCCACACCCAGCTCTGTCACAGGCCCTCCCGGGACAGAGAGGTCCAGGGCTCCCTCCCTCCCTACCCCAAGTGCAGGCAGGCAGGAGCCACCGCAGTTGTGAGGAGGGGACGTGACACGAGGCTGAACTGCGGCATGAGACCCTGGCTGGGGCAGCTGATGGGCTGTGGGTCAGAGTGGACCATGGGGAGCCCCGTCTGACAGCCTGATCATGGATGGCCTTGGACACTGACGGGGACACCAGGAAGGAGTCCAGTTAGGACACATCGAGCTTGAGGTGCTACAGATGGCCAGGGGCAGGGGAGAGGCCAGGGTGGTCCGCGCAGGTACAGAAGCTGTGAGTCCGAGAGGAGAGCAGCAGAGAGCACACGGGGAGAGCCGGCAGGGTCAGCATGGGTGGTGAGAGCTGTGCCACCAGACAAGAGGGAGGGAGGGCAGGGTGACAACGAGGCAGGTGAGGGGCCCAGCGCCGGGGAGCCCCAAGTAGGAGGGCCAACTTAGAAACACAGAAGCCCTTCATACACTAAGCACCCCTCTTCTCCAGAAAGACCAGAAACATCTCAGGTGCCCTGAGATCCGAAGAGGGCTCAGAACAGAACCAGGACAAGTACCTCGAGCGCCTTCACGTAGGCACCGACGTCCAGCATCAGGCCAGAGGTCTCCTTGTAATAGCGTCTAGAAGAGAGCAGAAGGGACACGGGAGCTGAGCCAGGGCCGAGGGTCAGTCCAGATGCCTGCTGGGAGTGACCGACGGAGGCCGGGGCAACAGGGACATGGGAGCACAGTGGGCCGGCAGCTGCAGGGACGCCATCATTTGTTCAGTCAGAACAGGCCCCGGCTGGCAGCCTCGTGGGAACCCCCCTGCAATGACCAACGGGGGTCCCTGGGGCAGATGGCAGCAGTTGCCAACACAGAGAAAGACAAGTGACCTGTGTTCTGGAAAGGAACAGCAGGTCCGCAGAGCATGTGGCGAACCCCTAATTGCTAATAATTAACCCCGATTGCTGCCTGCAGAAGAGAACTCCATTAGTTCCACAGCACCCCGCCCCATCCCCTATTAGCCGGGGGTCAAGCGAGGTGCCGGCTTCACAGGCGCCAGATGCTTTTATGAGAAGACAGCGATTTCTTCCTGTCTCAGCTCGCACGAGCATTCCTTTCTCAAGACGGTCCCTTGTGAGTGTGTAGGCTGGCTCCACCGCTAGGCTGCACCCTAGCCGCCACTGCCTGGGCCACCCCATGTCCACGTTGCATGAGCCTCAAGGCCCTCAACACACGGGGCAGCAAGCCCGGTTCTCTCTGAGCAAAGCCACCTGACCACAGGAGGGGAGAAGGTGGTTTAACCTGAGCCTCTCTAAAGACAGGATTTGCTGAAACCCAAGAATAAAAAGAGGGGGAGCTGGTGCTCAGAATTATTAAAATATCTTGTCATCCATCACATCTCTTTCCCTTCTCCTCCTGCTGTGCCCGTTGGATCTGGGGGACACTGAGAAAGCACGTGTGCAGAGAACCTGAGGGAAGGGCAGAGAAGCATGCTGACTTCAGCATCCAAATCCTCTCTCTGCCTTCTGATGACTTTAGGTTGCTTGATCGCCGTGGGCCTCAGTTTCCTAATCTGTAAAATGGGCAAAACAAACAACAAACTACACCTAACTCATGGATTGTTGTGAAGCTTGAACAAAACAATGTATGCAAAGCTCTCAACATGATGCCTAGCATGCAGAAACTGCTCAAAAAAGATTAATAACTATTCACTCAGGCAGAGATACAGGCAAGAAAGTAAGAGCTAGGGGAAGAAAAACAAGCACAGGTCTTTCCAACTTGAGCCGTTGAGCTGCGTTGTGTGCCCATCTGAAGTGTTAGGACTCAGTTCCCTGGGAGCCGCCCTGGGGCTGTGCCCTCCCTCTAGCTCTGCCACTCCTGGGGACCCTGCTGTCCCTTTCTGCCCCACCTACAGCCTTCAAGCTATAGGAGGCTGTGCTGTCCGCCCAGCTGCTCAGGAGGGATCAGCCACTTGCCCCACTGCATTCCCTGCTGTCCCCCTCAGTAGCTTCCTGGCTGGGCTGCAGGGCTTCTGCCAAATCCTGGCCTTGCCAAGGCCTGGGTCCCTGCCACCTTCCCCATCGGGGGCTTTGGAGCCTGGAGTCCGTTTGTCGAAGGAGTGGGCATCCCCCGTGGGTCTCTCAGTGAACTCCAGGCCTGCCCCCAGCCTCTGAGCTCTGTGCTCTGGGCCACGCCACAAGGACACAGGCTGGCTGGGACACTGCACGTACTCACAGAGTGAGTGACCCCAAAACACAGGCTTAGACATCCCTAATTTCATGTCTTAAATCCAGAATCCAGACCTATATCTTGCATTTATATAGACTCAAAAAAGTGTTTCCTTTTATTTTTCCCATTTCAACAACAAGCTACTCTGGGATGGTGATTTCCTTATGGGCCCAGAGTTTTAAGGAGACCGTGAATGGAATATGTCACAGTATGGCCAAGAAGGCGAGGGAGATGCCAGGTCCTGAGGCCTGCGCTGGGCCATGTGAACTCAGTCCCCCAGGGCACAGCTGTTCCACAGGCCCTTTGCAGGACTCGGGGACACTCCCAGACCCAGGCTGTTCCCCAGACACTCACAGTCTAGTGGGGAAGCTGACAAGCCCACAAACACACATGGGCGATGACAGTGGAAGCCCGTGCTCTGCAGCACTCTGCTAACGTAGGGCGAGGCACGTGCTGGGGACAGGGGACAGAAGAGGTGTCTCAGGAAATATAAAGCTGAGACCTGAAGGGTGAGGAGGTCGCCCAGCTACGAGGAAGGGGAATGGGAGCGTCCAGGCCCGGGGAGCCCCTTGGAATCACCTGGAGCTTCCTGCTCAGTACACGGTGGGCCACGCCGCCCCAGGCAGGCCCTTCCACGGGCCCTCAGAGCCACGACCTGCATCTCCTCGAGCCCACCTGAGTGAGGGGAAGAAGGAAGGCACGAGGGGCCGGGGAGGGCCTCCCTAAGGACATGCTGTGTAGAGAAGCCCTGGACGGAGGACAGGTGACGGAAGTATATACCCAGCACAGGAAATGCTTACCCAGAAACAGGAGAACTAAAAAAACCAAACCACCCTGTTGCAACAGGTACAGCTCTGTTTGGAGCTAAGGATTCTGGGAGCTGCTGGGCCCAGACTCCTGTCCCTGCGCTGCCAGGGGGCCGCCTGGAGACGGAGGCTGGGTGGGCCCAGACACCCGCCTCTCGTTGCTGGGAATCCTCCCGAGGAGACCCATGGCCCCGCTTCTGCCGGCCTCACATTCCCTGGAGTCTCTTCTAAAGTGAAAGAGGCCTGGACTTTCTTACGTTTAAGTTTAGTCCTGAATGGGAGGAAAAAACTGAACATGCAACTTAAAATACACAATCAAAACCTCGCCTTTGCTGTGCTAATCTTCAGAGTCCAAAGACAACACTGACTTCCAGAAATCAAAATTAGAAACTTCAGTATTTCTTTTTTTAACTGAATCTGGGCTTGTTTTTATAGTGCCCAGAATATTTTTCTTTGTTTCTTACTCATTCAGGAAAAGAAAAAGGTGCCCTGAGGCCAACTGGCCGCTGAAAACATTTTTTTAGAGATAAAGGAAATACAGCCACGTACTCGGGCTTCTCTTCAGATGGTAAATACAAGCACAGATTTTTTAAATATAAAGGCCCAGGTTATTTCCACACGCTGGAGGTGTGTGTTTGTCCTGTGTTGCTGGCATGACATAGCCAAGGCAGCCGGGGCAGGACCTGCACGGTCCAGCCACCAAGGGGAAGCTGTGGACGCTGGGAAGAGAGGGGCTCACCAGGAGGAGGAGTCAGACCCGATTTTATGCTTTATTCTTCTGCCATTTCCGATTATTCAGCACAGCCTCCCTTCAAAATGACCACTTGACCTTTCCCAGAAGAGCCATTAACCTTCCAGAGTCTGTCACGTAAACAGCTTAATTTTCTGAGGGCAGCATGACAGAAGAAATTACAAAGCCAATTCCCACTCTCGAGTCCAAACAGATGCCAAATGTAAATCACTCCGTTTCCAGGAGGGGGACACTCTGCCCTGGCGCCTCCACCCGCTGCTCCTGCCGCCTCCGCCGGCACCGCTGGGCCTGAGTCCTGTTCCGGTGGAGGACAGGCCTTCAGCAGCGGCGACCCCCAGCCAATGACAGCACGGTGACAGTAGCTCTTCACGGGTTCTTTGGCTGTCCTGAGAAGCTGTGACTCAGCCTGAAAGCTGTCAGTTCCTTCCTCTGGTTTCTAAACACCCAGAACCCTCGTGAGCTAGAGACCCCACTAATCTTTTCTTTTTAAACAAACCCTTGCCTACTACTGAACTTGCTGCAGTATTACAAAGCTGAAAGCAACTGGTTCCATTTTTTTTCTTTTTCAACAGCATACTCACATTGACTATAACCTATCATCTGGAATAGTGACTTTTAATAATTATGAGACAATTTTAAAGAAAATAGTTTTAACATGAATGAGTTACAACTGAGCTTCTTAATTATGCTTGTTCTCTAGTGAAGGGTTGGTAACTGGTTAACTCAAATGCCTGAAGGGCCAAGCCCAGGTGAATGGGTTAACCAGACCAGGTTCTGTGGTTTGCTCCATAGTGGTGACATAAATTGCAGATGGTTGTTAGTTTAAAAAGGGACTGCAATGGTTAATTTTCCATGTCAACTTGGCTCGGCCACAGTGCCCAGATATGTGGTCAAACATCATTCTGGATGTTTCTGTGAAGGTGTTTTTTGGAGAGATTAACATTCAAATGGGCAGACTATAAGCAAAGCAGATTACCCTCCAGACAGTGGGTGGGCCTCATCCAAGCAGTTGAAGGCTCTAATAGAATAAAGCCTGACCTCCCCGAGCAAGAAGGAATTCCACCAGTAGAAAGCCTTAGGGTTCAACTGCAACCTTCCCTGAATCTCCAGCCTACCAGCCCCACCCTGCAGATTTTAGACTTACCAAGCCTCCATAATCAATCAATCTATATATTCACATCCTGTAGGTTTCTGTTTCTCTGGAAAACCCTGACTAAAACAGGACACATTTTATTTGTATGATAAACACACCAGAAATTTTTAGTTCCTAAAAAAATACATACTCTCTTTTCTTTCTTGAAACATCTTTTCACTTGCCTATTTTTCATAGAAACATAGCATGAAGAAATATTTCTGTACTATGAAAAAAACAACAAATGGCAGCTGACTCTGAAGCTTGGAGGACAATAGGGAGTGGCAGAGTCTGTGGTGAACTGGAACTAATGAGAAAGTGGCTCCAGCCAAGCCGCTGTGTGTGCTAGGAATGTGAGGCCCAATACTGTCAGATGTTCTGATTCTTTAAAAGAATCCAGAAATCTGGATATTTTATGTAAAAATCTCCCAATTTTTAAACACAGGCTCAAAAAAAAGATTTGTGTGGGCCAAACATGTGCTCTAGAATGTCGCTTAGTGGTGACACGCACAGACTCTGGGGCCAGCCAGGCCAGGTGGCACTCCTGGTCCTGTTAGCACTCACTGGCTGGGGAACGGCAGCTTATGTACCTCCCAATGCTTCAACACCCCCACTTGCAAAACAGCAATGACCCTGCGTACACCTCACGGGGCTGTGGTCAGAATTAAGCACGATGGAGTACATAAAGTGTTTAGCAATGGCCAGCGGCTAAAGAGAAAGCCCTTCCCTTGTCTAGTCCATTAGCTGGCCCTGCTGGGCAAGCAGAGGCAGTGAGTGCTCAGTCAGAAACACCTAAGCTGGAAAATCTTGAGCGATGGCGTCAGAATTCCCGCACTGCATGACAAACTGGGATAGGGACTCCAAAGTGTCTTGCAACTTTAAGAGCCTGTGATGTTAAAATTCTAGTGCTGCTTCTGCTGAGGACGGAATCAATCTGCTTAGCTTTCTGGAAAGCAACTTGACAACATGTATCAAGAACCTCAAAAATGCTCATTCTGTAATTGTCCTGGAGGACATCATCTGAAATGCACGGAGATCCTCATCACAGCCTTACTATGGTAGAAAATCAGAAACAACCCAAATGTCCATCAACAGGGATCAGTTTTTAAAAATTACAGGACATCCACACAGTGGATAACTGTGCCGTGGAGATACCACTTATCGCCTGGGAAGTCATTCACAAATGTTGTTTGGTGAATGATAAAAAACGGGTGAAAAGACAAGGTCAAGTTTGATACCAATGCTGTGAATGCATCCATCTGTAATATCTATTTGCACAGGAAACCACTTGGAAGGACATATACCAAAATGTTGACAGCTGTTTTTCTTGTGCAGCATTAAAAGTACTTTTTTCTTCTTTTGCTCATCTGTATTTTCTAATTGTTCCGCAATGAACATGTGATATCTTGGTGGCAAGAAAAGATGTTAAGGGCAATAACCAATGCTGCTTCTTTAAAGTAACGGATGGTGAGGCATGTGCTAGAGGCCCAGACAAAATCACTGGTCACAAAAGCGACTTTGCAGAGAGAGTGCTCTGCAGCCACAGATGTGCAGTGCACAGACCAGAGCACCCCATAGGCCCTCAGCCTGTTTTTCACTACTCAGGTGCCCCTCGGGACCATTATTCCACACCCTGTGCTATACCCTGTGCAAACGCACCTTCTCCTTCTTTGCTCTAAACTTGGGACTATCAACCCTTGGCCTCTGAGACCTCCAAGGGGGTCTCCATCTGCAGTGACATCCCGATCCCCACCCCAGCTCTAGCCTAGGGTCCACATGGAAGCTTGATAAACTGGCTCCTGAGGACAGGGTATTCCGACTTCCTAAAGAAATAATTAAAGGAGAGGAAAGAAGAAATGAAGAGAAAAAGCAAGAAAAAGAGAAGGAGGGAGAAGGTCACCTGTGCTCCCTCCACACTCCGTTTCCTGCTGTTTCTGGTATCCTTCTCTCTTGATTCTGTAAGTCAGACAGCCACAAAGCATCACCCAGAGCACTAAGCAACGACTCTCCCTGCAGCCCACTTACCCTTTCCCCAGGGATATGAGCACAGGATTTTCCAGTTCCATGAGCACCTGGAAGGCTTTATTCATGTTTTGATAAGAAAAGCCTTCTGCTGCATCTGCAATTACAACACAGTTTGGGTTGGACGTGTCGATCTCATCAAATTCTGAGCGGACTCCTGGAAAGAGAATGAGAGAGAGTGTGATCAAGCCCCGGGGTGACACGGCCTGCCCCCCAAGTCCCACCAGAGACCCTTTTGTCTGTCACATCTGCCCTCCCCCTTTCTCAGATGCACGATTTCTTTCCAATCCTCACAACTCCCATGAGACATGGACAAGGAACAGGTGTTATTCCCACTTTACAGATGAGGGGGTTCCGGCTCCCCGCAGTTAGAGAGCTTATTAGGAGAAAGATAGATCACTCCCAGGACCCTCCATCCCAACACCAGCGGCTCCCTTAGTTCAATACTACAGGCGGGAAACCCACAGCTTTGCAACTAAGAAGGGAAATCTGCCTGGAGGACACAGATTCCCAGCAGTACGATGAAATGAGGCTGCTTAGAACCCTTGGAGGGTTGATACTGCTGGTCCCAAACTACAAGAGCCATCAACAAATTTTAGGTAAACACACATATGTCCTCGAAAAAGGAGCAGAATTCATCCCCACCAGCCTAGGTCTTCAGCTCCCTTAGGAAAGTCCTTCCTCCTTCTTTTTTGTCCCCTCACCCTCATTTTAAATCAAAATAGGAAAAGTCGCAAGGATAGAGTCATTGATTGGCTTTATGTGTTCAGTTCTTAGAAGAAACATGCTCTCATCTCCCTTAGTATTAGACGTTGACCTTTCTGGACTAAAAAAATTCAAGTAACCACAATCAGATACGACTTCATGCCCACCAGAATGGTGAGAATTAAAAAGACTGATAACACCAAGGGCCAGTGAGGATACCGAACAGCTGCAACAGATGGAGAGAGTGTCGAATAGTGCAACCCCTCTGGGAAAACGTCTGGCAGTGTTCTGTGAAACTAAATATACACCACCCTGTGACCCAGCAATCCCACTCCTAGGTGTTTACCCAAAAGGCTTGTACAGGAATTGTTCGTAGCAGATTTATTCGCAATAGCCTAAAACTAGGATGAACCCAGATACTCATCAACATGTGGATGAATAAACCATGGTATGTTCACTCCGTGGACTACTACTCTGCAATAAAAATGAAAAAAACTGCTGACACATGCAACAGTATGAATGAGACTCAAAACCATTATGCTGGGTGAAAGAGCCTTACACAAAAGGCTGTTGTGAAAGACAGGGTTAACTCGGCAGGCCTGGGTTGCTCAAAGCCTGCACATTCCAAAGATCCATCTTCAGGACTGGCCCTCGACTGGCTCCCAAGAGATAACCCCTGAGCCCTTGCAATATCCCACCTGATAAGAGGGGCTTTGTAGGCCTGAGGCCTTAGGCCAACTGTATCAATTTGACCATATAGTTTATGCTGACTACGTGATTTATGGAAAACATCTCTTGTTGTATGCCTGCAGCCCTGGGCGATGCTCTATCAGTTTGAACTCTGGGGGGCTGGGGAATGAGTAGCTAAGGTCAGTCACATAGTAGCTTCATGCCTACGTGACTGACCCTTAGTGAAAACCCTGGACACCGAGGCTTCAGGGACTTCCCAGTTGCCAACACTTCCCATGTGTTGTCACACAGCATTGCTGGGATAACTGGGCGCGGCTCAGTCCAAGTCCAGTTTGAGGGGACAACTGGAAGCTCCCGCCTGGTTCCTCCTGGCCTTTGCCCCATGCGTCTCCTCCCTATGCTGAGTTTGGTCTGTCCTCTGTCACTGTAATAAATCGTAACTGTGAGTGCAACGGCAATGCTGAGTCCTATGAGTCCTAGCGAATCAGTGAGCCCGGGGTGGCGCTGGGGAGTCCCAACACAATTATATACTGTATGATTCTATTTATATAGAATTCCAGAATAGGTAAACTGATTTATACCGGAAAAAGTCAAAATAATGGTTGCTTCTTGGGGGTTGTGGTGGGGACTGACTGGAAAGGGCACCAGGGAACTGTCAGGGATGGTGACAGTCTAGATCTTGGTGGGGGCTGGTTCCACAGGTGTATGCGTTTGTCAAAACTCAGCAAAGGTACACTCGAGGTCTGTGCATTCCACTGTATGCAAATTTTACACCAACAGAAGAAACTGTCAGCAAATCTTGAACTCTAGTGAAGAGCATGCTGAAGCATTTAGAGAAAGTATATGAATGTCTGCAATTTACTTTGAAATGCACCCCAAAATAACATGGATAGATGGATGAAGGGATGGATAGATCCAGAGTGAAGACAATTATGAAGTGTCATTGACAATCTAAGTGATGGGTATAAAAGTATTCCAAGTAAAAATTCTGTGAGCTGTGCTGTATGTTTGAAAATTCTCATAATAAAACATTGGGGGGAAAATCCATCAACAATAAATCTTGAAGAAAAATCCCCAAACACAGGTACACTTGCTGAAAGCACAGACGCGGGATCGCAGCTGAGGACGGGCACCGGCCCCTCCAGCCCTCTGGGGCTTCGCCGTCTGCTGGTTCAACTCGCTGGCTGAGCAAATGCTGACTCCCCTCGCCTGCCTGCTGCTTCCAGCCCACTCCCAGGTCTAGCAACCCTTTTCTGGGGGGTCGGGAGGAGAGAATTTCTTTCTTAAATCTTCTTTCTTTGAAGACCATGTTCTAAAGACGTTGGCAGGGATCCTAGATTGCAGAGAAAGGATTTTGAGAAACAAGATTTCTAAAGGCTGGGCATGTCGCCCTTAACTGGCGCCAGGGCTGTGAATTCAGCACTCGGGCCTTCCAGGGAGCACACTCCGCCTCTTAAGAGCCCCCACTCTTGCCTTGGGAAGGAAAAAAGCATGCTTGCCTCTGCCCGGTGGTTTGTAAAAATAAAAATATCAAGTGCAGAGGAGGGAAGAAGGCTCAGTGGACCAACAGAGAAGTCGGTCCTGAATTCTGAAGTGTCGCTAATGCCTCTTCTTTTTAAATATTCAGCAGGCACCAGATAATATTCCTTCTGCTTTGTTCTACACTCCCCCCACCAAAAAAAAAACCAAAAAACTCACCACTGAGGGTCAAAGGGGCTCTTTTCTTGCATTCAGGCTAAAATCAGGATGCAAACCTTGTTCCCACAGGCAAACTGCTCCACAGAGCAGGGCTGGTTTTCACAAATATAGTTGGAGGCTACAGGTGCCAGACTTGTGAAAGCTCTGGACCCTGATCTAGCTTCTCATTCATATTCCTTCTCTCTCTCAACAGGAGCTAGAACTTTCCCCCTTGACAATTCCCTGGCCCCTTAGTTCATCCTAGATCAAGGAAAGCTGCCTTAGGGTTTTCTTCCCTAGAGTCATCTGGAACCTGCTTTAACAACCCTCCTGTGTGAGGCCAGGGGATGGATGGAGTGAGGTTCTAACTCAGCCCCAGCCCCCAGCAGGAAGCCCCACGAGGCTTCTGCTGCACCTCACACACACCTGTGAGTGCTGGTAGCAAGAGGTGTTACCTCTGCGTCCTTGCCAGTGAGTGGCCCGGCTGAGAGTGGAAGCCCCCTCCCCAGGCCCACTCTGGAAAACGGGAACTTCCACCCCATGAAGCCCCAGGCCGGCAGGCCTACCTTCATGGATGAGCAGGTGTGGCCGCAGGCCTCGCTCCTTCAGGATCTGGCAGGTGGCTGGTGCTGGGGAGGTCACCTCGTCCTCAGAGATGTCGAATCCCAGCTGCCGAAGCAGCCCCACCAGGTCTCCCCGGGACTTCTGCGAGTCGTTGGTGCAGAATCTCACCTTCAGGTGGGAGCGCTTCAGTCTGTGGGGGGACGACAAGCCAAGGGAGTTGTCGGCACGTGGAGTGTGGGGCCCTGGGAAGGAAGCTAGAGACAGACGCACTCCACAGGCAACCAGTAGAGCCCTGGGCCACGTCACCCTGACCGACCCCAGGGTGTTCAAGCTGGGGTTTTTGAGCTGAAGCAGACCCTTTTTTTAGGGGATCCCACACCATGACCCCACACGCTCCTTCCCATCCTCACTGGACTTGACACACTTGAGACTCCCCAGGTTCCCCACCTGACCTTCTCTGTCTGTGCCTGTCCCTCTACCTGGGACACGTTGCCTCTGCACCTGTGGCAATTCTACCCACCCCCAAGCCCACTCAGCACCTCCCCTCCGTCACACTGTCCTCCTCAGCCTGGCTGGAGGACACCTCTGCACGTCCACAGCTATTTCTCTGCACCTTTCCCGACACTCGGCATTTCCGCCTTGCGTCTGAGCTGCATCTGTCCGGCCACATTCACTCCGGATCCATATTTTCCCAAAGTGCCCAGCAGAGGGACCAAACCACAGTTTGTCTCCCCACCGCTATTGATGAAGAGAAGGCTTGCCGAAGTCATCAGGGACATGAACTATTCCAGGATGGACGGACGAGACAGCGACCCTGTCCCGACCCAACATTAAGGCAACAGGAACCTGAGATGCTGTGGGTCCCCAGCAGCACCGAGCGTCTCCCCACCTGGCTTCACGGGACACCTTCCCCCCGGAGCCACACGTCGGCAAGTTCTCGGAACGCAAACCACACAGCAGATGCCGGAACAGGCCCCAAATGAGACAGCATTCACCCATCGACACGTGATTCCTGGGCTAGGGCATGGGACTGCAGCCATGAGCGTGGCAAGGCCCCCGTTCCCCAGGACACAGTCGGAGGGTGGGCAGGAGGCAGGCACCGAACAAGGAAGTCCACAAAAGAAGGGAAAGGAGAGGTGCTATGCAGGGTATTAGCAGGGTGAAGAGACAGAGGGCGACCAGGTGGGTTAGGCCAGTTGGGGAAGGCCTCCCTGGGTAAGCAGCTCTGGCACCAAGATGCTCAGGGAGAGAAGGTTCCAGCGGGCATACAAGGAGGTGAAGGAAGAGCAGACCCTGGGAGAGAGCCAGTGAGTGGGCATCTGAGTAGGGGGAGGAGGCCACAGGGCGGGAGCCCATCAGCAGGGGACCAGCAGGGGACCAGCGTGCCAAAGGACTGGCAGGGGCAGGCCAGACCTGGCCCCACTCACTCCCTCACCCAGATCACACAACCCGGCCCCATCGAGGCAGTGGTCACATGTGGCATCTGCACAGAGCTGCAGTGTGGAGTCGCGGAAAAGAAAACAGGCTGCAAGTCCCGGGAGGCACTTCTAAGAAAGCCTAGTAAAATTAACCGACTGCCCTGTCACCCAGCACTGTTCTCAGGCAGATCCCTAAACACGTACACTTCGCTGGTCTCCAAAGACGCAGGAAGACGTGTTGACTCTTCGCCCATCCTTTCAAGTTGTATATTTTGAATAATCTAAGCAACACATTAACAGTTTCAAATGTATAGTTTATAATTTATAAACAATACACATATAAGGGCTAGGTACAGCAGCTCATATCTGTAATCCCAGCACTTTCGGTGGCCAAGGTGGGAGGACTGCTTGAGCCCACAAGTTTGAGACCAGCCTGGGCAACATAGAAAGGTCCCGTGTCTACGAAAATACATTTTTTTTAATTAGCCAGGCATGGTGGCGCGTGCCTGCAGTCCCAACTGCTTGGGAGGCTGAGGCAGGGGGATTGCTTGAACCCAGGAGTTCGAGGCCACAGTGAGCTATGATTGCACTCCAGCCTGGGTGACAGAGTGAGACTCTGTCTCTAAAAAGAAACACACAGAGAGGAGGTACGTGCTTGTCAAAGGAATCCAGAGGTATTAACAACACACAGATTCAACCCAGTTACTCAGAACTAAGGCCTGAAACTTCCATTTGAGCAAGTGAGACGCAACCAACAACTCAGCTCACTCTCAACCTCAATGAGAACATAATTTATCCCACTTTATAGGTGAGGAAACTGAATCCCAGAAATGCCAAGGGCTTTCTGTTCCCCCTCCTGAGACTGAGACTTTGGGAAGGGGCTGATTTCTACTTACGGTGGAGTCAGGAACAGGAAATTGGTGTCCCACAGACGGGGGAAAGAGCACAACCCAATGTGGGGTCTTAGAGAAGGCATCCTGGAAGACCCAGGCCCACCTGGGCACTTGCAGGGTAAGACAAAGAGATGGCAGGAAGAACAGCTCACCACTGCAGCGAGTGGGTGTGCATGGGCCCCGCCCTCTGGGGTAGGAAGAACGGGCAGCTGGAGGAACATGCAAGGTGGGGCTGGAAGGGAGGGCAGGAGGGGAGGACCGTGGAGAGGCAGGGATGAGCCAGGCACTCGCTCCACTACTGGGGTAGTGGGGGGACTCCAAATTTGGCCATCTGTGGTAACAGCAACTAGGAAGGTGGCACGTCTCAGGCCAGTGCCCCCTCCTCCCACTATCCTGGGTGCCTATGCCCCTGCCCTATCTCTGTCACAGTGTTTCTTTATAACACTAGCCAGTATCCCCAATCACCTGATATATGCGTTTGTTTATTGTCTTTCTCCCTGGCCTGTGAGCACCATGAGTTCAGGCATGGGGTCTGTTCGGCTCTCCACGGCATCCCCAGGGCTTCCCACAGGGCTTGGCACACACCAGGCCCTTCATAAACGTTTGCAGAATGACTGACTGATGCAAAAGTCTAAATGACCTCATCAGCTACTTCCCGGAGGGTGTCCCTGAGCCTGCAGACCCCTTACAAGCCCTGACAGAAACAGCCCGGCTTCAGTGGTGAAAACGCGCATTCCCGTGTTGGGATGAGCCTCTGGGCCCTCCCAGCCCGCCCAGTCAACAGGTACAATTTAGCAAGAAACCGCAGATCTGCCGACGACGCAGTGACAGCGAGGCTGACAATGTCTTCTTCAATGGCCCGGGTGATTCATTCCTTTCTTATTATTTGTCTTTCCTAATCAGAGGTTTATGAATTATCAATTACACTTAGTGGTTAATTGCCCTTCATAAAGATAGCGTTTTTATTTTTAAATTAGGCAGTTAATATATTGTAACTAATAGCGTCACCTTGTGCATTACGGGCAGATCTCCATTGATTGGCGCCTGGAACGTGCGATTCGCACCCAAGTTAATGGAGCAGTTGAGTGAAGAAGTGCAGGGGGTCCCAGGGGACTAATTATTGCTAATGAATGATGATGTGACCTTCTCAGAACAGTGAACAATCGGCGTGACAGCGCGATGACAGTGCCTCACATCTGTCATTCCAAACACAACTTCGCACGGGTGAAAAATGAGTAAATCATGAAACTCACTTCGGGACACTGGAGCCATCGGTCTCCTCTGAAACACCCACATAAGCTCATCCGAAGCACATGCTCTTAAAACCAAGTACGGGTTTAGAGATAGGATCTGTCCCTGAGAAACCTAGTGCAGATGCTCGGGCAAGTCCTGTGGGTCCTGTCCTTTGGTGCCTCCAGACCAAGCCCCCTTTTGGTGCCACCACAGACCCCAGGACCTGTCCCAGGCTGTCTCTTCCTTATTCTAAATCACTGAAAATAATAAAAGTATTCACTATTACCATGAAAATTGTAAAATATTAATGCAACACTATACGGAGCCTTGCCTCTGGGTGAGCACGGTGCCTCCCCTCAGTATCCACCATCTGATTCCGCCCTCAGGCCCCAAGGTGTCTGTTGTCCCTCACACACGTCCCCAGGGCCAGATGCCTGGCTCGCAGGTGACCCTCGCTATGTGTGCACAGACAGAGTAAACGGGCCTGGGAGGCAAGAACCAGTATCCCCACTCTAGAGACAAAAAACAGAGGCCCCAGGAGGCCAGGACCTGCCCACGGCCACTCGGCCTGTAAGCAGCAAAGCTCACAGCCCTGCGGTGGCATGGCAGGCCCTCCACCAGCCAGTGAAGGCAGCTGGCACTTCCCTAGACCCTAGGCCCTGGGTAAGGGCCAGCAGCCCCAGGAACACAGGCTCAGCTTGGCTCCCAGACTGCAGCTGAGAGGGGTGCGTGGGCTGCACGTGTGAAATGGTGAGTGACAACAGGGGGGCCTGAATGGCTGACGCTATGGATAGAATTGTGTCCCCACAAAATTCCGATGGTGAGGCCCCAGCCCTCAATGTGAATGTATTTGAAGACGGGGCCTTTGTAGGGTAATTTGGGTTAAACGAAGTCATAGGTGGGGCCCTGCTATGTTAGGATTAGTTCCTCAGAAGGGACACCAGAGCTCACTCTCTCTTTCTCCCTCCTCCCCTTTCCGTGCCTGCACAAAGAGGAGGCCAGGTGAGCACACTGCTCACATGCCAGGAAGAGAAGCCTCACCAGAAACTGGCCACGCAGACACCCTGATCTCAGCCTTCCAGCCTCAGAACTCTGGAAAACAAAGGTCTGTTACGGAAGCTCCCCACGGTGTACTTGTCAGGAAAACCCATGTCCAGCACGGCTGAGGACCCAGGCACGGCTTGCAGAGAGCTGTAAAGGACCCTGCAAAGAGGGACTCCAGCATGGAGCAGGCCCAGTTCCAGGAAGGGCTACCCCCACCCCCAGCACCCAAGACCCTCAGGGTGCCCTGCCGCCCTGCCTCAGCACGGGGCCTCACTTCCTGGGGGATTTGTCCCCGCTTCCTGGGGCCCAACTGGATTTCTGCACTGACCTTCACCTCCTCCCGGCAGGCCGGGACGAACCTCTGAGTGACAACGTCGCCCAGTGCAATTACCGTGCATCAGATGAGCTGGTCCCTTACAAATCACCTCGGACTTTACACATCTGCTGGCTGTCGGCATCTGCCAGGAGCGCTCACCCGAAAATAATGAAAACCCTCGCATTATTGTTCCATAGCAGGTAAAGTGTTAGGACAATTATTGTACATCCTGAGTGACCTTGGGACAGCTCAGCAGCCTGCCCTCTCCAGCTCGTCCAAGTCCTGGAATCTGGAGAGGGCCAGGGGCTCCCCTCAGAGGGGCTGGGAGGGAAGGCGGGCAGGAGGCAGGAGGCTGCCAAGTAACTAGCAGCCCAAACCCCCCCAGCTGGGTCTCCTGCTCCCTTTCAGCCAGTGGAATGTGTCACCTTTGCCTGACCCAGACCAGAGGCCCTCTCATCACCCTAAGCATTGCCTTCACCCTCCCCTGCAGCCAAATCCCTCATCCTACAAGGGTTCGCGTCCCTTCCAATGGAAGGCCTCCGCACCCCCAGGCAGAGCCCAAGCCCCCAAAGCTGGGCATGCACAGCCCTCCCTGCTGCACTGCTCACAACCACCTTCCTTCTGTCTCCTTCGTCAGCCCAGGGCTCCCTGAGGGCCAGACTATGTCCTCTCAGCACCCTGCCCACGCCTGGTGCCCAAGAACAGCTGAGCCGAGGGTAGCATCTGGGGACATTCTGGTGCATGATCAGCTACATCCCCAGTGACCAGAGCCTTGCTTTACCAAACGTGGGTGTCAGCTTGGTGTCTCCTAGGTTGGGCTCTGGGGCTCTGGATGGGCAGTACCCAGGCCCAGGGTCACAGAGACCAGAGTAGGGGTCAGGGGACCACAGGACTATAGGGAGCTGCTGAGCAGGGCCACATGTGACCCTTGGGGACAATGCCATCAAAGGGCTCTGGGCAGCAGTTCACAGGCTGGATGTGCTGCCTGGTCCACAAAGTGAAGCTTGAATTTGGGAAATGGCAGCTCAGAGGTTTGCAGGGGCCCAAGACTGGCAGGAAGTGACCAGCACTTTCCTGCATTGAGTTCCCCCAGATGCTCTCTAGAATTGCACCCCAAATATATCTGGCACGGTACCAGCACCCAGCAGGCGGATGCTTTACTGAGAGAAGCAACTAAATGACCCAATTCCGGATTGGATGGGCCGGGGGAAAGGGGATGTGGAGGTGGGCAGGGAGGGGCGTCCCCCACTGGGCTCCAGCCTCCCTGACCCCCAGCCTTCCCCTGCCTCCTGGGGCCACAGTGCAGAGCAGCTGGTGTGGGATGAGGGTCCCTAACACTACTGAAATGGAGCCAGTGCGGAGGTGTAAAAGCTCCAGCCTCAGTTTCCTCCCAGGGGAAAGGACAAAGGACATAGCACCCTTCAGGGCTTGCTGAAGGAAACACAGGCAGCAGTGCCTGCCCGAGGCCCACGGCAGCTCCAGCGGCACCAAGATTTTTTTTGTTTTTTTTGAGACAGAGTCTGGCTCTGTTGCCCGGGCTAGAGTGCTGTGGCGTCAGCATAGCTCACAGCAACCTCAAACTCCTGGGCTCAAGCGATCCTCCTGCCTCAGCCTCCTGAGTAGCTGGGACTACAAGTGCATGTCACCATGCCCAGCTAATTAAAAAAAAATTGTAAAAACGGGTTCTTGTGATATTGCCCTGGCTTGCCTCAAACTCCTAACCCCAAGTGATCCTCCTGCCTGGACCTCCCAGAGTGCTAGGATTACAGGCGTGAGGCACTGCACCCAGCCCCAAGATACTTTTAATACCAGGGTTCCTGGGCAGTGCCAGCCACCGATTTTGAGATCTTCGGTTGCTTCCCTTTTAGAAAGCAAAGGAGACTGGAAACACATTTGGAGACTTGAAACCTGCAAGGTGCTCACTTCCAGAAAGAATCCAATTTTTTTAAATCCAATTTTTTTAAATGAGAGCCCATGAGCGGAGCAGAGTTGTTTTTTCAGTAGAAAAATACAGTTATTCACATATCCCCAGGGACACCCACACAGATTCAGGATGGGCCCGGCCCAGCTCCCTGTGTCCCTGATGTGCTCCAGCTCGGGTGCAGTGGCAGGAGCAGCAACAGGAAGGCTCTTGGCCCTGTGGGATGGGGTCTGGCTTCCTGGCTGGGCACCTGCGCTTGCCCTTGACAGCTAAGCATCCATAGCTGAACTCCGGGGGTCCCTAAGCCCCAGCCACGAATGGGGTAACAGTGGCCTTCCGGCTGTCCATGGCTGCCAGGCAAGACACCAGGTAGAGGCTGGGCACGGAGGTGACCCTGAAGGCCTCAAGCAGGGGTCATTGCCACTAGCTCCAGCTGGGCCTGCTGCTCTTCCTCCTCCTTCCCGATAGATGACACACAGGACAGACCTTCCAGCTAGGCTGGGGGCCAGCTGTCCCCGGCCCCTGCCCCCCTGGCCCCTGACCACAGGGCCCTCCCCATGCTCTGCCAGACACTCTGTGGGGCTGTGGCACACACCCGTGTGTCGTCAAGAGTCCAAAGTCTGTATGGAGAAAAGAGACACAGTGACGCAGTGGCTGGGCCCTGGCTGGGCCTCTCAGTCCGGGGCAGCTGGCCAGTGACCTCAGGGGGATAGCAATGAGGTCAAGCAGACACAGGCAGGCCCCCAGCCAGGGCCCTTACGAAACATGTGGCATGCCTCCCAACGCCTGTGCCTTCCTCACCCGCCCATAGCACAAACATCCAGGTGTTCTCTCTTTGATGTGCCGGAGCCACAAAGCCCAGGTTACGGGGAAACGCTGAGCTCACGAGCATGGATTTAACAGCAATGAATAAACACAATCTATGATCAAGTGCCCAGGAATCTGCAAGCCAGAGGTGACCCTGGAGATCGTCCGACCTACATAACTCATTCCACAGAGGGGGAAACTGAGGCCCAGAGGGACACGAGGTGCCCTGGAGCATGCCAGGGGGAATCTGGGGTTCTTTCTGCCACTTCCCAGCCTGAGAAGCTCAGCCAACAGCCCGTGGTCCCCGAGCACCACTACAGCTGGTCCAGTGCCAGGCACTGCAGGGGACAGAGGCCAGGCATGCCAAAGTAAGGTGGGAGCTTGGCTTGGGAAGCAGACACCCCTCCTCCTGTGTAACTGCAGCCTGCCACCTAACCCGCCCCGACCTCAGCTTCCTCATCTGTGAAGCGAGACACTAATGTAGCTACTGGACAGGGCTACTATGCGAAGACCATATTAAAAACAAACATATGGGAAGCACCTCGCACATTTCGAACACTCAGTAAATGGCAGTGAGGACAGTGGCAGTGACAACGAAAGCCACATCTCTGACAACCCCTGTGCTGGGTGCTGGGGCATGTCGGGCCCTCCAGGCAGGCAGGGTCTCAAGGGAGCAGCCAGGTGCCCACAGCAGGAGCTCGAGTGCACGTCCTGGGGCACCTTTTGAAAGAGGGGAAAGGTCACGCCAGCAGGAGCCCCAGCAATAGCCAACAGCAACACCCAGTGGTGGCGCTTCCCCGCCAGGCTTTACCCACACATTCACCTTGAATCCTGGTGGCAATCGGAGAGGTGGGGTCATATCCCCATTTCCAGATGGGGACCTGCAGTTTGGAGGAGATGAGTGACTTGCAGAGGGGTAGAGCTGGGACAAGACTCTTTTTATGTTGGCCTCATGAGTGCTTCTGTTTTCAAAGCAACCTGGTGCTTCAACAACTAAAACACTGCTTATTCACAAAGCAACCCACTCTTCAAAATTATGTGACCCTTTGAACAACAAAATGCTCCTTTAGCTCCTAAATGTGGAATAAATAAAATATGGGATTTTTTGGTTTTTTCTGAGACAGAGTCTCACTCTGTTGCCCCGGCTAGAGTGCAATGGCATCATCATAGCTCACTACAACCTCAAACTTCCGGGCTTAAGCGACCCTCCTGCCTCAGCCTCCCCAGTAGCTGGACTACAGGCATGCGCCACCACGCTCAGTTAATTTTTTCTATGTTTAGTAGAGACAGGGGTCTCCTTGTTGCTCAGGCTGGTTTAGAACCCCTGACCTCAAGAGATTCTCCTGCCTTGGCCTCCCAGAGTGCTAGCATTACAGGCATGAGCCACCACGTCCGGCCTAAAATTAAGTGAGAAAGTATCTCACTTAATTCTTATACTCTGTGACACAGATATTGCAGATAAGAAACTGAGGCACAAAAAGGCTAAGGATCTTGCTTGAGACCACACAGCAACTATGGGGCAGAGCTGAGATTGGAAACCCAGGCTCTCACCCGCTCGGGCTGACACCTACCACTTTTTTTTTTTTGAGATGGGGTCTTGCCTATGTTGCCCAGGCTGGCCTCAAACTCCTAGGCTTAAGCTACCCTCCAGACTTAGCGTCTCAAGTAGCTGGGACTACAGACATACACGCTCACTTTTTAGGTGACAGGATAAAGCTGTGACTAGTAAGAGGTGGCGCCTGCCCTGGTGAGGGCACCAGCCTCCACTCCTTCCCCTCGAGAAATGTCTTTGAGCAAGCCTATCACCTCTCCAAACGTTAGGCTCCCCCTCTACAAGCTGGGCAGCGACATCCCGGCCCCTGGGGCATAGGCAATTGCCCTGCACACCACAGTGGCCGGCTCAGGCACTGCTTTGCCAATGCGGCTTCTCTGTACATCTCTGGGGTGCTGGGGGTGGGGTCACAGCTCCATTTTGTGGACTTCATGGGTAACTCGTGCCCCACTCGCCTGCTGACTGGCCAAGGGTTCCCTGGCAGACACAGCCTCTGTCCAGGTAAACCGATAACTCCACTCCAGAACCCCCACCTGGCTGCCCTTGATTTCCACAGGGTGACCCTGCCCACAAGGCTGAGATCAGAAACTGAGAATTGGATCTTACTCCCGACAGTTCTTCCACAGCCAGCCAACCTTCCTCAGTTTCCCGCCATACAGCTCAAGTTTGGGATTTATTATTCTCTACCCCAGATATATGGGGGTGGTTGCGTTCCCTTTCTTTATCTCAACAAAAATGGAATTTTATGCACATTGTTCTATAGCTTTTTGACTTAGTATACACGACATCCAGCAGAGCTAACTCCTCTACTTCCTTCTCCCAGCTGCACAGGGTCTGCAGCCTGGACAAGCCGCGGGGTACCCACTCATCCCCTTCCGATAGCAACTTGCTCCGGCACACACATCAGATCACGAAGACCTAACCTGGGTTGCGCGGTCCATGCCCCCAGACTTCCATGTTGCTGTTCATCAAAACGCTTTCATCACTTTCATTGAATGACCTCAAAATAACATTATAATGTTAAATATAGAAAACATACACTATTCAGATTGTTCTTTTATCTGTTTTTTTTAAATGCTGGAGTTCTATCCCAAATTTGATTTGGGGGATAAATGCTCTGAGGCTACATAGAGTTGAAAACCCCCGGCTTGGGGACCTGCAAGGGGTCTCTGGCCGCTGGTGACCTGGGCACTCACAAAACACAAGTCTGGAGCGAGGAGGGCAGGGGCAGCAGGCAGCGGAGAGTGTGATGAGCCAGTGCTCCCAGGATTGAACGAGAATCAGGGAAGGCAGGAGCTGTGTCTCAAAATCCTCTGCGCTTTTTGGGGAATATGAAGGAAAGATCTGGAAGGATCTGCCGTGTCACCCTGGGGAAGTGACTGGGATGGGGCCAATGACGGAGGACTTGGACTTTTCACTCTGTATATTCATGTGCCGGTGGGAATGTCTACCTAGGGAAGCCATCTATTTCTTATGAAATTTAAAAAGCTGGAAGGACAGACAGAAAACATGGAGCCCGAGGTGAGGTGAGCAGCGTGCTCTTCCCACCCTCCCCCACCTCTGAAGGCAGCTGCTTCACCTCCTGAGGATAAATAGCAGCACAAATGACAGCACACGACAAATACCCCTTGTCCAAAGTCCAGGCTGAGTCAGGAAAGCTCCCGTTGGCTTAAACAAACTCAAAGAAATGCCCCCACAGTGTCCTGCAGGGCCCCTCTGGCAGGTGCCACACCACATGTTGGAGGGGGATAAGGCTGCGCAGGCCATATTATTATTATCATTGTTATTGTTGTTGTTGTTATTGCTATTCCTGGGCACCCGTGTCCCTAAGGCCAGATGGTGCCAGGGCAGCCAAGCATGGAGGAGGAGGAGGCCCCAGGGTCCCGGGACTAGCCAGACTTCAAAGTTCACCTGGCCCTGGTCCCTCGCTGCTCCAAGACCTGCTGGGAGCCACCTGCATTTTGAGAGAGTCCTCAAGGCTGCAGGTGCACAATGGGAATTGACAGGTGCCACTGGAAGGACGGGCTGTGGCCTGGCTCAGCAGTACCAGGGCCATGGGGGGGTCCTGGGTGGGAATTGCTTTATGAGGCTGCCCTGGGCCCAGCCCAGCCTGCTTCCTTCCGCCTCCGGCTCCAAAAAGGCCAGGCCAGGCCTGGGCTGGGCCCAGCAGATGTGCTTTAGTGGCCACGACAGGATGCAGTAAATGTCCACCCCCCTTTCACATGCAGATACCTCTGGGCCATCAGGCAGGGCCCCTAGGCGGGCCTCTGCCACCCCCGCTGTGCCCAGCCCAGCCTCTGAATGGCTCCCCTCAGGGAGCCCAATCCGCCCAAGAATGGGCTCCAATAAAGGGCTAGTTGAGGGGACTCAGCTGGTTACAGATGTCCCCCGGCCTGTGGCCACGCCCACCCACAAGTCCTAGAGCAAAAAGTGGGCCCTGCAGCTCCAGGAAGCACAGGCAGCACCAGCCTGGGCCTCTTATTCCTCCATGTGGAAAGCTCTTAGCCTGGCATCTCCTGATCCCAGCTCGCTCACCCCCCCAGCCCTGGGCTCCCCACCTCTCGGATGGGGATGAACTAGTGCTGTTGCCCACTGGTGTCCTCTACTGCAGAGTCGGCTCCGCCAGGGCACAGGCTTCCATCTGCCTGTTCACTGGCACAAAGCCCCAGCGCCTAGAACCGTGGTCTTAGCATGGCAGGGCGCTCAGTGCTTGCTTGCTGGCGTGTGCGTGAAGGAAGGAATGTGCACGTGTGCCTTTAATGAGGGCTCAGCCGCTTTTTCTACTTCCGCCAGGTCCTGAATCTCTCTAAGCCTTGGTCCTCACCTTGAAAAGGGGCGGGCACCCCTACTCCAGGGGCTGCTGTGAAATGAGGTGATGGTTAGGCACCTGCCCGGTACAGGACAGGCCACCCTCAATGAATAGTGACCACTGTTACTGTGGCAATATTATTTTAACAAGGCCAGTTTATACTCCCCTGTGCTCTGTGTCTCTCAATAAAATCTGAGGACACCTGTCACCAAGAAAATCCAGGGAGAAGAGTGGCCACAGCGAGCCACTCCTCCCAGGCCCACAGAGTGGACGATGCCACCCAGGAGCTCACAGCACTGGGGAGCTGCCACAGAGGCCTATGCTGCCCCAGGATCCCAAGCCCCCAAACACTCACCCCTCTGCAGCTGCTGGTCTCACCCCAGGAACTTCCTTTGAGGCCCTGCAGGACTTCAAAGGGAGCTGTGCATATCAAGGAAGCCACAGAGTGAAAGGTGGTGGCTGCAAAAGCCACACAGTCCCCCCAGCCACCCCCGCATGCCCAGAGCTGTGTGCCTTGGCAAACAGGGCCTGTTCCATGAAAGACTCCTGCTAGAGTCCGCTCTTGGCTTAGCCCCCGAGAGGAAAGTAACAGTGTCTTGCATCTCTCGAAAATCCCCACAGAAAACTCCAAAGCAGGAATGTTTTACTGGAGGGGACGTTTCCCTACTGCTTTCACTGCCTCTTCGGCATCTGTCACAGCACCTGCGGGCACGCGGCGGAGGGTGGGCACGCGGGCTTCCCTGGGCCTGGGTGTGATGGGTTGGGCCCACAGAGGTTGGGTCTGGGGGTACGGGGGCAGGGCCTTGTCCTTAAAAAATGACAGAAGAGCTGGAGAGCAAACGAAGGTCAGTAAGAACCAGAGGGCGCCCCAGTGTGGGCTGCCAGCCAGTGGGAGGTGCCACAAAGGCCACTTGAGAAGGCCCCGGTGGACCAGGCAGAGGGTGGGGACTTGGTCCTGTGACATGGGAAGTCCAGGGGGTTTCAGATACCAGGCCGTCAGTTCTGTGGGCCCCGGGACAGCACAGTGATAAACCTCCCAGGATGATGGGTACATGGCCCTCATCAAAAACAATCCCACAGGCCTCTCTCAGCTACATAACCGGCTGCTGCCGTGTATTTTAAGTTGTTATTATATTGCTGTTAGATTTATACGGTGTAGCTGTTACCAGAGACACCCAGCTAGATAAATCTGCAGGAGTCAAAGCAAATCAAAACAAAACCCTCCCGGGTATCAGGCAGAAGACGCCAGCAGAACCCACCGAGGCTAGCAGAACCCTTCTCAACGCCACCCCCTGGACTCCGCATGCATTACTTGGACATGCATTTCTTGGACAGTTCTGTATCAGGCTGGGAGCCTCTGCTCAGAAGAAACTGTTGGAGAGATGCCCCTGACCTCTCCCAATGCCCTCTACCCCCTCAAAGAATGCTAAGTACGGGCCTGGGTCGGGCAGACCAGGGTTCAAATTGTCCCTGGGCTGTCCCAGCTCTGACACCTGGCAAGCCCTCCGCTCTCTGAGCTGCAGTTGCTCCTGCTGGGTCTAAGTGAGACTGCAAGAGGAACGCACTTACACCGGGCAGACAGTACGTGCTCTCTGAAAGCAGCTGTCTTGGCTGCCGCTGCTGCACACCTGCAGCCGTCACCTGCCTGGGAGATGTGTGCTCTGACTGGAACATGGAGCAACTGGGACTCTCATATGTCGCAGGCTTGAAATGTAAACTGGCACAGCCACTTTGGAAAACTATTTGGCAGCATCTACCGAAGCTGAACATACCTCTCTATCCTAGGGCCCAGCAATTCCACTCCCAGGTCTGCATACCCCACGGATGCACGCCCAACAGACATGCATCTGTGCGCTAGCCCAAAAACATGTTCCAGAATGTTCACAGCAGCACTACTCCTACCAACCCTAAATGGGAAACTGTACTCCATCAATAGGAGAATGGATAAATTGCGATAGTCACTCAGTGGAACACTACACGGTAACAAGAATGAACAATCTACGACTACACGCCACAGACACAAAAAATCTCGCAAATACAACACTGAGTGAAAGAAATAAGACATAAAAGGGAACACACTGTATGATTTCATTTATATCAAGTTAATAACAGGCAAAACTAATCTATAGCTCTGGAGGTCAGGAGAGTGATTACTTGGGGGAAGGGAGGGTGGACAGTAACTGTCAAGGAACACGGAGGGTGCAGAAATGCTGGTTACACAGGTGGGTTCAGCGGTGAGAAGTCACTGGCTTTTACACGCACAATACCTGTATGATTTACCTTAACAATAAGTCATTTCTAAGTGGCTCTGATTTTAGAAGAATTAAAAGCACGTACAATAGGAGTCCCTATATTAGTAACACAGAAAATGATATTTAAAGGTTGCACTGTTGTAAGGGCTGCTGCGTGCCAAGCACTGGGCCAGGAGTTTGGCACACATCATGACACCTGCCCCGTGACCCCCTCCCTGGCCCCTCTCCACCCTACCAGGAGCTCAAGTCAGACACTGGAAGCCACCCTTTACCTCATGTCCCTCCTGGCCCCACAACATCCAGTCTATCAGCAGGTCCCATCAGTCTTACTCCCAAAACCCCTCTTTAATTCACGCCCTGCTCCCCCTCTGCATTGCCACCTCCCTCGTCCAAGCCCCACCCCTCCCCCGGACCACTGCAGTGGTCCTAACTAGTGGCCCTGTGTCCTCTCTTACCCCCTGCCTCGTGTACCCCTGCCCATCCATTCTCCGTACTGCAGCCAGAGAAATCTTCTTGAAATAATTTAATATTTTGAGTGGGAAATACATTCTCATGGTCCAAAAACCTTTAAAATGTTGATATACATACAGGCTGGGTGCGTGGCTCACACCATAATGCTAGCACTCTGGGAGGCCAAGGGAGGAGGATCACTTGAGCTCAGGAGTTCGAGACCCTGTCTTCACTGAAAATAGAAAAATTAGCCGGGCGTGGTGGCGCGCACCTGTAATCCCAGCTACCTGGGAGGCTGAGGCAGAACCTGAGGTTGCTGTGAGCTAGGCTGCTGCCACAGCACTCTAGCCCAGGTGACAGAGTAAGACTCTGTCTCAAAAAAAAAGTTGATATACAAAGTGAGGAGTCTTTCCCACCCTCCTTCTAACCACCGAGTTCCCCTGTCCTTTGTCCCCCAGCTCTTCCCACAGACTCTGAAGCAGCCTGTGTCCTACCAGTGTCTTTATGCAAACACGGCGGTAGGAATAGGTGCCTGCATTTCTGCCTTTGTACACAAGAGAAGGCACACCGTGCACCCTGTTGTGTGCTTGCTGTCTCACTAGCAGTGTGTCCATAGAGAGGGGTGCTCGCTCCTTTTATACTCCAGTGTATGGACAGATGGACTGTGATACTCCCCTACTGATGGGCACTTGAGCTGTGTCCAGTCTTTTGCTATTTCAAAAGGCACTACTGGGAGAGACCTTGTACTTGTGTCATTTCTCATGGACGAGGTAGGACAAATTCCCAGAAGTGGAACTGCTGATAGATACCAAATAGATCTCCCACAGGCAACACATATTAGGGTCTGTTTCCACAAACTCACTGAGAGACTGTGTTCTCAGACTTTTGGAGTTTTGCCAGTTTTCTCAAATTGATGAAAAATGGCATCTCGGTATAGTTTTAATTTGCATTTCTCTTATTTGAGTAAGGCTGAGCATCTTTTAGGTGCCTCGTTTTTCCTTTCTTACGAGCTGTTCACGTCCTTTGTCCATATTCCTACTGGGCTGCTGATTTGCTGTTGCTGATTCCTAGATTTGAAGGCAGAGATGTGAAGACTTTCTCTCAATCCAAGATTTCAAAGGAAATCTCCTTTGCTTTCACTTGCACTCATGTTTTCACTTTTTACATTTAAATTTCCTTAAAACATAAACCAGATCACATGACAGGCCTACCTAAAATCTTCACTGACTTCTTCCCACTCGGGATAAAGTCTGGATACCTCTCTGTGGCCACTGCCCCTCCTCCCTGGCACACATGGCCCTTCAGCTCCTTGCACCTGCCACGTCCCCTCCGCCTCAGGCCCTGGCAGCTGCTATTCCTCCTGCCTGGAACGCACGTCCTCTGCCTCTCCTATCCCTCTGGTTTGGCAAGATGCCTTCTCCTCGGAGCTGTCCGGCCCCCCTCTCTGGCAGGGACCCCCTCACCCCGTCACATTCTCTCAGTACACTGTTGACTTACATCACTTATGCCAACCTGTGGTGACTTGGTTTACCCATCTGTGTGCAGGTTTACCATCCATCTCCCCTCCAGACGTGAGGATCATGAGGCCCCTGCCTGCCTCAGTCACGGCACTGAGGTGCTGGCCTCCTGCTCCCCCAAATGAGGCCCACTTCACCCCAAAACACAGCCCGGTGCCCACTGCTCCATTCCCATAGGTGCCAGCACATAATTCTGCTGTCTGTGACGGATGCAGAATAAGGTAGGGGACAGGGAGGCAGTTAAAAAACTAGGACTCCAGCTGACACTGAGGGCCAACGCCAGGGCCGAGGGGGTCTCCTAGGTCTGGCTGCCCTTCTCGCGTGCTCCTGGAGGCCAAGTCTCCCTTCTCCAAGTTTCCAGCCTCCCAAACACCTCCTGCTTTGCTATACAGGGCGGTTTGGGTCCCTATTATCTTAGCAGCTCTCATACATACAGAACGGTGGGGTGGATCTCTAAGAAGGAACAAGAGGCTCACTTAACTGCCATCTACAGGTAGGTAAACTGAGTCCCGGCACGGTCAGGCCACCAAGCCAGGGGACCTCAGCTAGTGACTCTGGGAGGCCAAGTCCTGTGCAATTAGCCCTTCCCAACTGCCCATCGCATCACGCAGCGCTGGCCAGGGATGCCGGCGTGAGGCCTTACGAAGCCCAGGTCCGGCAGTGGCCCTGGAGTGTCCTCCATGAGCAAGGCTTGGCGGCAAGAGCTCCTCCCCCTTCTTTCATCTGAACCAATGCGGTCCAATAGAATTATAATGCGAGCCACACACGTAAGTTAAAGTTTTCTAGTAAGCACATTAGCAAAGTTAAAAAAAAAAGTAGAATCCATTTATTATTTAACCTAATACAGTATATTACAAGTATTATCATTTCCACATATAATCAACATAAAATAATTTCAATAAGCTATTTTACGTTCTTCTCACTAAATCTTTTCATCCACTGTGTACTTTTTTTTTTTTTTTTTTTGAGACAGAGTCTCACTCTTTTGCCCGGGCTAGAGTGAGTGCCCTGGCGTCGTCCTAGCTCACAGCAACCTCAAACTCCCGGGCTCAAGCGATCCTTCTGCCTCAGTCTCCCGAGTAGCTGGGACTACAGGCATGCGCCATCATGCCCGACTAATTTTTTCTATATATTTTTAGTTGTCCGATTAATTTCTTTCTATTTTTTTTTAGTAGAGACGGGGGTCTCGCTCTTGCTCAGGCTGGTTTCGAACTCCTGAGGTCAAACAATCCGCCCGCCTCGGCCTCCCAGAGTGCTAGGATTACAGGCGTGAGCCCCCGCGCCCGGCCATCCGCCGTGTACTTTACACTTAGAGCACATCTCAATTCAGACTGGCCACACCTGGAGTGCTCGGCAGCCACAGGGACCTAGCGGCGGCCCTCCGACCCGCGCAGCCCAGCCCCGCGGAGGCCCAGCGCGGCCAGGTCCCCGCGCACCCGCGGCCGCAGCGGGTCGGGGACCCGCGCTCGGCGGGGGCTGGGCGGGGCCAGGGTGGCAGCCCCGCCCCCCGGCGGTGGCCCGAGGGACCCGGCAGACATCTGAGTCCCGCGCCCACGGCGGCCCGTCCGCAGCCCACTCACCTCGCCACCGCCTCCACGGAGCCAGCGATTGGCCTGCCGCCGCCCGCGCCGCAGTCGTACAGCACGCCCGAGATGTCGAGCAGCACCCCGCGCACGCCCGCCAGCCGCTCGCCCCACGCGGCCATCGCGCTCCGCCGTGTACCTCAGACTCCGCGTCCCAACCGGCAGCCGGATCCCGCGACCGCGCCCGCCGCGCAGGGGCGCCTGGGAAGTGTGGTCCGGCGGGGCGGGGCGGCCGCGCGCAAACCCTGGACGGCCGCGCGCAAATCCGGGACAGCGGGGCGCAAACCCGTAACTGTGGGCGCTGCCTCGGAACTCCGGGGTCACGTGCTCCCGAAATGGCCGCCTTCTTCTCTGGAGAACAGTGGACAAAGAGCAGCAAAAGCAGAAAACAAGTCCCTGCGAAATAGTCAAAAGCAAGTTGACACAAGAGGGCACCTGTAAAAGTAACAAAAATTAAAGAGAACAGGCTGTACTAGGGCTTCGTTGTGTTCCCATCTTCTAGCAGGGAGGTGTCACGGCCCTAACCACCAGTCAAACCCCCTTGAGGGACAATCCCGCGCCTGGGAAGCGACGCTGAGAAAATAAGTACCAAGACGATGACTACAGTGTAAGCTATAACGCAAAACCAGCTGGAAGAAATTAAACCTCAAGAGCAAGAATTGTTCAAAAAATTATAGCATGGCTACTGAAAGAAATACGCCATCAAAATTGAAGACCAGGTAATGACATGGAAAATGCTTAATGTTCTAACATTATATGAAAAAGTAGAATACAAAATTGTATACAGAAGACAGACCTGAAAAAATGAGGATTCGTAGGAATAGCGCTGGGAAGAAAATGGAAATATCACAATCTGTTAGACCAGTGAGATTTTTGGATAAATTACAAAATTCCACTTAATGTTACATTATTTTTGCAATAAATAAAAATTGATATAAGAAGCCCTATGACCCTTTCAAGTAATTAAATTGAAATGAGAAAATGTGACTTCTGGTCTGATTTAGCTTTCAGGTTTCAAAGGAGGAGGACCATATTATTATTTCGCCACTTCATTTCAGGCTCTTTGTTGTTTTTTTTCTTTTTTAAAGAAAGAGGTCTTGCTCCGTGGCCCCAGGCTGGAGTGCAGTGGCACAATCATAGTGCTATGATGCCCACCCAGGCTGGTCTCAAACTCCTGGCCTCAAGTGATCCTGCGGCTTTGACCTCCCAAAGTGCGGGGATTACAGGCTTGAGCCAGCATGCCCCAGGCCATTTCAGGCTGTTGATTCACAGAAAGGATGAAAAATTCATCGGAATGTTAGAGCTTTAACCCAGTTCAACGAATTGTGCATATTTTGTTGATAAGCTTACTGGGGGAGCTATTTACAGTTGTTTACAAAAGAAATATAAAAGGTAGTTCCTGGCCTCTGGGGATCTGCAATGAAGGCGGGGACAAGAAGGAGCTTACAGATTTCCAGGGGCACTGAGGAGCCAAGGTCAAGTACCGCACAGCCAGGAGCCAGGCAGCTACTGCTCCGTTGGGACCACTGCCCCCATCACTTGGCTCCTAAGATGCCAGGGACCTAATAGTACAGCCCCTGGCACTGCTGCCCCAAAAGAACCAAGCACACCCACCGCTGTGTCCTCTGAAGATTCCTTCTCTCCACCTGTGGCCACCATCTCACTTTTACCGTGTCTGGTTTAGTGGAACCTAGTCCAACCTGCAAGGGAGTCTGGGAAACACAGTTTCTAGCCTTCCAGACTCTATGGTATAGGAGCCCAGTGAGTCAGTCTGGAAAATGTGCCACAAACATGAGCCGTATACATACTGAGCCTCTACTCTGTGCAGCATGCTCTAGGGGTAAAAAAAGGTCCAAGGTATGATCTTTGCCCTCAAGGGTCAAGACTGGGCAGAGAACAAGTGAATGCCTTTAAGACTGCTGACTAAATGTGCGTGGAGTGCCAATGAGCAACACAGACACAGCCAAGAGGGTGGACTCTGTGGGCTATGGAGGGCAGCAGTGGCTTCTGGGCAGAAGACAGCCTGAAATGGACCTTGGAGAGTGGCTGTGCTTTAGCTGCATACTAAGGAAGGGGAGAAAGGGAGCTCCTGCCCATGGTGTGAGTCTCCATGTAGTTCTCTTTCTACAACTAGCTCTGTATGTGCCCTTGGACCAGTCACTTTCCATCTCTAGGACTATGGTGGACAGGATGATACCCCCTTGAGATGTCCACATCCTCATCTCCAGAAACTTACATGGAAAAAGGGACTTTACAGATGTGAATAAGCCTAAGATCTTGTGAGGAGATGATTTTGGATGAGCCAAGTGGGCCCCGTGTAATCACAGGAGTCCTCGTAGGGAAAGGGGAGGGCAGGAGAGTCAGAGTCAGAAAAGGAGATGTGACAACAGAAGCAGAGGTCAGAGAGAGATTCCGACTGGAGGACACACACTGCTGTTCTTGACATGAAGGGGCCGTGAGCCAAGAAGTGCAGGTGGCCTCTGGCAGCTGGAAAAGGCGAAGAAATGGATTCTCCCCTCGAGCCTCCAGAAGGACCGCAGCCCTGCTGATACCTCGATTTTAGGACTCCTTACCTCCAGGACTGTAAGATAATAAATTTGTGGTTTTAAGCCACTAAATTTGTGGCAATTTGTTACAGCAGTGACAGGAAATGAATACAAGGCCCCACGTCTCTCACCTGAAAAATGACAAGTTGGTCCAAGGTGACAAATCTCTAAGGGTGGGCCACTGAGGGGCTGAGACCTGATCCCAAAATCCAAGACCTTTCTCTGGATGTATTGGGTGAAGGGCATTGTCAAAGTTAGGGTTACACGTGGCTGCATGTAACAGAATCCGAATATAGTTGCTCAACCAAATAGGTTTACTTTTCCTCAAATATCAAGAAGCCCAGAGGAGGGCAACCCTGGACAGGGACAACAGCTCCCAGGACCAGCAAGGAGTGGGCTGCTTCCTTCTTTCTGCTCTACCACCCTCAGCATGTGGCTTTCACCCTCATCCTCTCAAGGTGCCTGCTGCACCCCCAGGCACCGTGACTGCATTTCAGGCAGGTAGAAGGGGAAGGAAAAGAAAAAAATCTGTGTGGTAGCTGAGCCTTGGCTTTTATACCAGGAAAACAGAAGCCTCCCTAGGATCCTGATCCAGTGGACTCTTTTTTTTTTTCAATTTTATTTTATTTTATTTCAGATTATTATGGGGATACCAACGTTTTGGTTACATAAATTGCTTTTGTACAGTTTCAGTCAAAGTTGTAAGTGTGCCCATCACCCAGATAGTGCACATTGTACCGTTAGGTGTAAATTTACTCATCCTCTCCTCCCCCTCCCACCTGCTTCATTTCCGATGAGTTTTATTTCCATATGTGCACATAAGTGTTGCAAAGATGTGGAAACAACCCAGGTGCCCATCGATACATGAATGGAGTAATAAAATGTGGTATATGTATACCAGGGAATACTACTCAGCCAGTGGGCTCCAGTTTGCATCAGTGTGCAGAGATGCATACTTCTTCAACTGAGCTTTGGGCCCATTATGTTTCTAATAACAAATCTAAAAATCATGTCTGAATTTCAAGCTGAAATATCAACCCATCAATCCTCTATTGCTATACCAGACATATGTGTAATCCTTCCAGATTTGCTTATATTAGTCAGAACTCTTCGGTTGCCAGTGACAGAAACCAAATTTCAAATGGTTTCAATTTAAAAGGAATGTATTTGTTCGTACAACCAAGTAGTCTAGCAGTTGATAACTTCAGACATGGCTGGTTATCAGCTCCAGGGTAACAGAGTTGTGGATAAACCCCCTGGTGAAGAATCTTTTCCTTCACTTGATCTGACAGTTTCAGAAAGAACTCTGATTGGCTCTTGTGGGTCAGTGTCCCCACTGCCCGTGTCTGTGTTCAAAGGGAAGGGATGCAAGGATGACCCAGCTTGGCTCACGTGCCCTCACCAGGGCTGCGGGAGAGGCATTTGCGTACAGTCCCACTATGGCCACGTGGAAGGAGCGAGGAGAAGCTCCCCAGCCAAAAGCCAGGCACCGTAACGAGAGGGAGAAGAAGCAACACTGCACAGACAGAAGGAGCAGGTGCCCACCATCCACAGGGACCTTTGTTCTTGTGATCAAAGTCTGTCTCCACTCGAAAGTGAGACCAGACCAAGCGAGGCCCATGTGGACAAAAGGGTCTTCTGTTTTATTGAGATGGGCTGTCATGAAAAAACAAAGAAGTGGAGAGCCATTGATCTAGAAGTGCTTCTGAAGCTTCAGTGTGCATTAAAATCTTCTTATAACACAGACTTGGATTCAGGTGGTCTGGATGGCCCTGAGACCCTGGCACGTGGCTGTGAGTTGATGCCCACTGTCCGCGGGAGCCCTGCACACGGCCTCTGTGTGTATCTCGAGTATCTCACACAATGACAGCCAGAGCTGAAGACGAAATGTCTCAAAAGCCAGCATTCCGAGGGAACAAGGTGGAGGCTGCAGGACTTCTTGTGACCAAGCCCTAGAAGCCACAGAGTCTGTTCAGCCATGTCCTATTTGTCACCTAAGGCCAGCCCAGGGTCAGTGTAAGAATGGACTACACAGGGCATGAATACCAAGCAGTGTGATTTAATAGGGGTGGTCATCTTTGGAAATTAGAGACCACAACACTTTTCTACCAGTGTCAGAAATGCCACCCTGGGTTAAATTCATGGTTCTTCTCCTGCATTTTTCTTTTACAAAGAACATGGTGCCTGGCATGGATGACCCACTTAAAAGCAAACGCATGGCATTTCCCCTGAGTCAGATCCATCATGAGCCCATATCCACATTTAAATATTTCTTGATCCTATTTTTATCTTCAGCTTGTACCGCCTTTTAAGGTATGGGTTTCCAATCCATCTTAATCAAACTGTGGCGCTTTGGGTTTATGTTATTGGGCCATGATTTATTTCTTTCAGCTCTTCAACCCACTAAATGCCAAGGCGCTAATGGGCACAAAGACAGATGCTCTTTGACCCTGACTTTAAGGCAGTTCGAGGACCAGGCAGTCTGTATCCCATGCAGTGTGATAAAGACTGCACCTGTCAGGGTTCTTTGATTTTGGCTAATTTAAGTCCAAAATGTGAGGGGTTGGGGGAGAGAGGGTTGGAAGGATGTAGGCAATTCATAAAAGCAAAGAAAATGCTGAACAACCAAACCTTGGTGGGGCCCCTGGTTGACAGTCCCGTCACTACCACATATAAGGGTGGGGGCCAGGGTGGGGGGTCAGGGCAGAATCAAACTACTGACACCAGAAAAGGGGGAGTGGATCCTCAGATGAGACAAAACCAAGAGACGTCCACCGAAGGCTGTGATGGAAGAGTGCCCTGGAAAGGATGTGGAAGGAGTGCCAGAGCCAGCACGGGCTAAGCCGGGGAAGGCCCCACAGAAGCAGCAACACTCGAACAGAGGAGACTGAAGGTGGGCAGAACCTTCCCAGGCAGGTACAGGTGAAGGCAGCATTGCCCAATGGCAAATGCACACAGCTGTGAGAGTGAGTCCGCCCAGGGCTCTTCTAGTTGCGAGGACCAGCACCCCTTCCAGGGTGGTTCGCATCAAAGTGGGGACACAGTAGACTCCCAGGGAACCCCGAGGAAGCAGAAGAAGGCAACTGAGGAAGAAGTGTCAGGACGAAGGCAACTGAGGCAGCGGCAGGTAGTCACCGTCTGTCAGCGTCTCCCAGTTTCTCTGCTCTGCACCCCTCTTCGACTCTCCCCGATCCTGAGGAGTCTCTACTTCTTCATAACTTCCATGCTCATGTGGCCCCCAGAAGCCACCCCTTCTCCATTTTCCTTGCCTGTTAAGCTCAAGCACCCACCGGTGGCAGGGAGCATGCCCTGGGGGCCTAATCCAGACTCCTGGGAGAGGGACCTGGCTGGCCCAGCTCACCTGGTTGAACCAACTGCACTACTCTGGTCCTTAGGCAGGTTAGGAATAGGCCATCACATGGGCTGGGTGTCCCCTGACCGGGCCCAATTCACACTCACTGTGACAGAGCCTCTGAGAAAGTAGCAGGTACAGGCAGGGGACCCAAATGGAGCATGACCTGTCCAGGGACCAGAGCTGCACAGGCAGTTGGGTCAGATCTTGAGGGACCTTGCATTCCATGCCAAGGCATTTAGCCTTATCTCATGGATCACAGTAGCCATCAAAATGCCAGGAACAGTGAATTGGATGAGCTTCTTGGCCTTGGCACAGCTGAGGTCGAAAGCTTACGATCCACAGACCTTTTCTGATGGCCTGTTTTCCAGCATTTTGAATTGGTTGCCAATGTTTAAAACTTTGCAGATGTCACGTAAGAATCCAGATTTCCGTGAAGATCTGGCAATGCCAATCAGCGTTCCTACAAGGTCAGAGTCCATTGGGTAGAGTAGCAGCGTCCCCTTGACATGGAACACTGGTACTCCAGCCTGTCGGGGTCCTCACCCCATCGGCTTCGCTCCCTTAAGCCATGGCCTGGCCCTCTGAGGGCTGGAGTTTGCACACCCAAGTGAGCCAAACAGACTGCAGAGGCAGCAAGGCTGCAGGCAGGGCGACCAGGGAGAAGAGGACGAAGGCATGAAATTTAGGCGCAGATTCAGGGAACAGAGGCTTTGACATCTACCTTGCAGGAGACCACCTCAGAACAACAGATCATTCTGGTCTCCACTTCATGCAGAAGCAGGTGACTTAGGCTTGCAAGGTCCTACTGTGCTGCCCTGTCTTTGCTCTGCAAATGCCTCTCCGTGGCACAGTTTCACCACGGCATGCTACGCTCACTGTCAGAAAGGGCCCAACTGCTGTGTGTCCCTGCTCTTTCCGGCCCGCTTCAACAGTCTGTCTTCATATGACCTCAGCTTGTCACTTGGCATTTTTTCCCCATTCTCTTTCTCCCAATGACATCTCTCTACTTTTCCATGTGTCCAGAGCAATTTGATTTGCCTGGTAATTCCCTTGTCTCGGCTCCTCTTCATTATATCTTTTTTTTTTTTTTTTTTGAGACAGATCTCACTATATCGCCCAAGCTGGTAACTCCTGGGCTTGAGTGATCCTCCCAACTCAGCCGCTGCAGTAGCTGGGACTACAGGCACACACCACCACATCTGGCTAATTTTAATCTTTTAGAAACAGCTTCTTGGTATGTTGCCCAGGCTGTCCTGGGAATATCTTAATACCATGGTCCCCAACCTTTTTTGGCACCAGGGACCGGTTTATTGGAAGACAATTTTTCCATGGACCTGGGGGGTGGGGGGATGGTTTCAGCATGATTCAAGCACATTACATTTATTGTGCACTTTATTTCTATTATTATTACAT
>NW_012142634.1:427449-438556 GCF_000956105.1 Propithecus coquereli
TGCTCAGGCTGGTTTCGAACTCCTGAGCTCAAACAATCCCCCTGCCTCGGCCTCCCAGAGTGCTAGGATTACAGGCATGAGCCACCGCGCCCAGCCCTAACCTAAGCTCATTTTCTCAATTGGAAATTGGGGATAATGATAGTGCCTGCTTCGTGGGGTTTGGGGAGGGTTAATGAAATAACTTACGCAAAAAGCTTAGCTCAATGTCTGGCCCAGGACAAGTGCTCAAGAAAGAGCAGCTATTGTTGTTAATAATATTATTATTACCAGGACCCATTGACATGTATTTGATTTACCAATATAACCACTATTGCTTTAATACATTCTTTGATGCTTTCTCTAGAATCCTAAAATAAAGAAGTTGTTTTTTAAATTTCCAAGATAACATACTGATTTTTTAAAGCAAAATATGTTGAGTAAACATTTTTATTTTGTTTGCAGTTTGGGGACAGGTGGGAAGGCTATACTTTGAACTCCAATTTCACAGATTAAAGCCTCCGAGGTGGGTTTTTTAAAGGAATACTTGCTCTGCTCGGCGGCGGCCAGAGTTCAAAGCTCCAGTGGGAAATGGTAAATGCTAGCCTTTAATTGTAAATGAACTCTCCAGCAACACGGGATACAGAGTCAAGTAAACAAACAACTGATTCTGCTGTCAGTAGTTTCCTTTTAAAATCCAATGTCTTCCCCCTCCCATTTTATAGACCGGTTTGAGTTGAAGAAGCACGTCTTGGAGAGAGCTGGCTGAGGTCCTGAGAAAAGGGCTTGCCCACAAGGTATCCCGCAGGGGAGGTCTCCCTCTTTGTCAGCAAGCTGTGCCTTATGAAGCTGTCTCTTTGGCATAAATATCCTATCCTGTGGGCTGGTTCAGACCTTGGGGTTTTACCTAGAGAATTTCAGTTGTATTTTATTTCAGGAACATAAGATGTTATCTAAGATGCTTTAACATGGCTCATAATATTGCCCTCCCTCCCTCTGCATAAACTGCAAATTCTTTCCATTGTTAACACTATTCATGGTGTGGCGGCAGCTCCTCAAGGCTGTGCTGGAATTACAGGCCACTTTGCTTGTAGAATAGCTCTGGAAGCTTGGCACCATTGATTTGCATCAGTGCCTCCGGAATAGCCTTTGCCTTCTCCTTAAAGATACTATCTAAACTGTGAAATTCATTAAATAGCCCCAGAAATGGATCAGGTTATTTAACACAACATCCCTAATGGCGCAATATCTCAGCTGTCTGCACTGATAGTGAACATTGTCTTGGATGGTGTTATCAGCCCAGGACACCCGCTATGAATATTGATCCCAAGCTTGTTACAGGCATCACTTGCCATCAGGACAGGTCAGGGTTGGAACCCACCTAGCATCAAAGCAATTTAAAGACAGCACTCAGGCAGAATTTTAATGCCCACGTAGGGGGAAAAAAAAAAAACCACACAAATCGAGTCCATGCGCAGAGGGAAGATGGCTCACTGGATATGGATATATGTATTATATAGGAGTACCTTGGGTGTAAACACACATGTGAGGGTGTTAGTGAGTCAAACACATCGTCAAGTTGTACCCAAAGGGAGGCCTCATGGCCACCTGGTCTTTTGCAAAGCAGGTGGCCAGGAAAAAAATTCCCCTAGGACCTTGCCCTGCACTGTCCCCCAAATTGAAGAATGTATTTTGTTGTTTGGGTAGGAGGCTTCTCTTTAAGTTGGGCAAGGAAGAGAGAGCATTTCTGTTCCTCCAAGGTCGTTGAGAGACACAGCAGAGTTCCCTGTGTGTCACCTATTGCCTGAAGCCGCACTGAGAGTTCACATAACCTTGCACTGCACTGAACACATGTATCAGAACCATTGGAAAAATAAAGGGCAAGACGGATTTAAAAATCATCAAGAGAAGGAGTCCTTAAAGATTTGCAGGTTTAAAGAATATGGGCTCTGCATGTTCTTGGCTTTCTCCCTAATTTGTCGCTTCTTCCGCTTTTCGCTCCTTTCCCATATTTAACATCTGCGGACCTCAAAGGAAAGACAATTCACATCATTGAAACAAAAACTTTTGAAGCGATCTATAAAGCACAATGAAAATAATCCAGGTTTGGGCTGCTCTTGGCTGTCTGGGCCTTCCTTGTGCCTCTGGTTTGGGGTATGGGTGGCCCTCTGGAACGCCAGCCCATCACCCTGTGAAAACAGTCTCAAGGTTCCTTACAGGAGAAAGGGTAAGAAGAGGGAGCGTGGAGGCCATACATTTCCATTCTGGAGCTACCTTAAGGAAATCTATTCCTAGCTACCCTGAAGAACCTGAGTACAAGCCAATATAAACAGGGGTGGAAAAAGGGGCTAGGATGAATAGGGTGAGGGGGGAGAAAGGAAAAGGAAGGGGAATAAAAATGAAGTGAGAATTGGGTGAGAAAGTTGTCAGAACAGAAAGTACCCTATCTGTATTTCAGGAAGGTTCTGTGATTTGCAATCCAGGTTCCAGCATGCCACCTTTTAGTTGCAGGGCCGTCTTTTCTTTGGTTTCCCTTTGGTGGGAGGTGGTCCAGTGGGCTTTGGCAGGGCACTTCCTTTCCTGAGCTTTAAAAGCACAATCCATCTTTACTTTAGGACTGGTGCTGGCTTGAATTTCGGCAGGGCTTTAAAGTCTGCAGGGAACATGGTAGCCACCTCTGGGAGGGGCAGAAAGGTTTGAATGAGAAAAGCTACAAGGAGCTGGCCTCTAAGGACACCTCTTCAATAACAGATGGGATTAGCAGCCCCCAGCACTTTAATGGGAAGGATTCTCCTCCTCTTCCTACTTCTTACCTGCTCAGACAATATTAATCGCCAAGTCATTGTTTGGAAACCCCATGGGGTGGTGAAGAAAGGAACAGCAGAGTTAGAGGTGGTTCTGGGATAGAAGTCTCAGAATTTGCCTGAAATAAATGCTTAGTACTCACAGACTGCAATGTGCTCTCCAAGCGACAAAAGAAGAAATGTTAGGATGAGTGTGGGTGGTGGAAGCTTCCCCAAACCACTGATGTTGGCCGTGACAGGGGACTTGGCAGGGCAGATGGGGGCCATTTCAATTGTCTCTCTTCTCCTACCTTAAATTCAAACCAGACAAGCATCTTTTAACCTTTTTCTTCTGGGGGCTGGAAGGGGATGCGGGTCAGAGATGCAACCTGATTCCCAGAGACCCAATTTCTGTTGCAAATGATTGAATTTCCGACTGTGAAGGACTGAGTGAAGGGCATCAAGGGTTGTGCTCAGGGTCACAGCAAGGCAGGGCAGCCGCCTTCAGCCATCTCACGTGGCTCTGTGCCTGCAGCCCCGAGGTTTCCAAAGCGGAGGGGCACAGTCACCTCCCCAAAACTTGCTGGCCTCTGACTCAGCTCCGCTGCGAGGTGGAAGGGAAAGACTCCGACAGTGTGCGGGATTTTCTTTCTCTATTTCTGAGACAGTAGGACGTACTGAAAAAAAGTACTGGTCCAGAAGACCTGGGTTCGAACCCAGACTCCGTCACCAACGAACCCTGGACAAATCAATTCTCATCTTGAAACCTCAGTTTCCTCATCTTTAAACCGGGGGCAGTGATCTGTGCCACACCACACGCCTGCCTCACCGGGATGCTCTGGGAATCTAAGGGGATCGCTCGAGCCCAAAGGCTTTGTGTACTGTAAACTGTGAAAATATGAGGGCTTTTTAATCCGAGGTAACCGTGTCTGAGGCTATCGCTGTGGCTCACTGGCGGGGCAGGAGATGTGCTGCGCGTTGCCCTGAAACATTCAGCCCTGGCCTCAATTCATCCCCAAATCAAAGGCGGGGACACCGGGAAAAGGGCGCAAACTCGAGTTAGAGAGGGGTGTGTGTGCGCGCAGGGAGGATCCTCAGGATGGAAGCCGCCGTCGCGCACTACGCGGGTCTCAGGGCGGAGGCGCGCGGGGCGGACGGCGCTGTCCCCGCGGGCGCGCGCACCGGGAGCGCGGAGGCTCCCCCTAGCCGAGGCAAGCGCCCCCAGCGCGGCGCCGGATAGTCCCGAGGCTGGCCTGGGCGGTGCAAGTGCCAATCGGCGCGCAGCCCCCCGCGGCTCTCTCTCCGCCCCACCTCCCCAGCCCCTCCCCAGCCTCACTTGGCCGCGCGAACCCAGCTCCAGGCTGGAGAGCTGCGGCTGAGTCTCAGCCGAAGGCAAGCCCGAGCGCGGCCGTGCGGGACCCCGCGCCGCCGGCCCCCGGCCCGCGGGTGGCGGGCATGCTGGCATGGCAGGACGGCGGGGCCAAGGCGGCTCCGTCCCACCACAAGATCTCGTTCTCGGTCCTGGACATCCTGGACCCGCAGAAATTCACCCGCGCTGCGCTCCCGGCCGTGCGCCTCGCTCCCCGGGAAGCCAAGAAAAGTTTGGCGGAGGTCGAAGCGGGGAAGGACGCCAGCCCCGGGGACCTGGGCCGACAGCGGGAGACCCCTGGTAAGAATGCGAGGCGGCCCCGGCCCCGGGCGGCCCCAGTCCGGATGATGCGGTGGAGTGTGTGGGGGGAACAGCCAGGCCCCGGTGAGTGGCCCTTAACGGCGTCTTCCACCAAGAGAGAAGGCGCACAGGACCAGGTATAGGTGTATCCCCCGTCTCGGAATTGGATTGAGGCGGACAGGAGGCTCTGAGCATCCGGGGCTGGGATTTGTCACAGAAGCCCCGTCCCTGCTCACCCGCGAAGCGAATAAGCGCCACACCTCTGCGCGCAGTGGACACTAACACCCAGCGCCCGCCCTGCCAGGTTCACTCATTTATCCGGCATTTAATGCTCTTGCCACGTGCCAGGACCTGAGCTAGGGGCTGGGATAAAGGTGATGAGGAACTTCGGAAGGATGTAGACAACATCCTTAACATCACCCCCATTTTATGGATGAGAGAGCTGAAGGCTTGTGCCCGGGTCTGTCTGAGTAGCGAAGTCAGGTGCCTACTTCCAACCACCCGGAGACACCTGCAGAGACTCGGCTGCTCCACGCGCTCACTCTCCCCAGACCCAACTGTTCACTGGGGCTGGGGGCGAGGCGCGGGTGGGGTGATGGGAAGCTTTTGGTACTTTCTCCTCGAAACCCTTTTTGACTTACTCCTAACCCTCGCGGATACCTGATGAAGGGTCCAGGAAAGTTTGTGGCTGGAAGGATGAAAGACAGCAGGACTCGTGCTGGGTAGGGCGTGGGCACGAGTTTCCCTTGAGGGTCAGGAGATCAGATCCCCGGGGAGGCTGGACGCCACGCAGCCCCTGCTCCCTTCTCCAAGTTTGGCGGAGATTGCCTGGGGCCCAGGGCGCCTCTGGCTGCCGCGCTTGGGCCCGGGCAGGCGGCCTAGTAATTGTTCCGATCTTCCCTCCGAGGGACCCAGCTCCCCTCCCCCCACTCTCTTGATCGATATTCTATTACTGGCGCCTGCATATCTCCTGCCCACAGCTTGCAGGTACCGACTTCAAACCCCCTTTCCCTGTCTGATCCTAATATTGTTCGATTAAAACTTACCTTTAATAGATGACATCTATCGATCCGGCCCCGCGCAAATCTGAAACTCTATTAACGCAGCGGGAGAGAGAAGATGGGAAAGGGGGAATTTCACTTTAAAGGGAGGGGGGCGGAGAGCTTAATATCTTCTTTTTTAATTGCTAGGAGTGCCAGACCAAAATAGACTTATAGGGACTGGGGAGGCACAACCCTAAACGCACTTGACGTCGATGTCTTAATGTACTATGATCCTACCCTCATATGGCTGCCCAGTAAGGTCACTATTCTTCTTAATGCGGGGTGTCATTCATTCACTCAACATATACTGCTTGGACGCCTACTTGGTGGCAGATTTGTGAAGAGCAAGAGGACATCGCACCCCTAAAGATTGTACGGTCTGGGGCGTGGAGAAGCGCTTTGTGGGGAGAGGAGCAGAGCTGGGGGTTTGGTTGGGGGAGAGCTGCGTGCTCCGGGAGGACGAAGAGGAGGTTTGGGGACCGGACAGGCCGGGTCGTTTCGGACTTCTGGTCACCGTCCCCTTCTCCCCTAGATGCTGCGGGCCGAGGCGCCGGTCCGGCGTCTCCCCTGGAGGGCTCCGAGGCCGAGGAGGAGGAGGAGGATGCGGAGGACGCGGGACGGCAGCAGCAGCTGGAGCGAGCTGCGTGCTTGCTGGGCGGCCCAGCGCGTTCTCCCGAGGCCCTGGCTGGGGCGTTGGCGGCTGGGGAGAGCGGAGCGGACGGCGAGGGCGGCCCCGTCGGATCCCCCGGCTCGCCGGGCTCCCCGCGGCCCCGGCGCCGGCGCGCGGAGCCCAACTGCGCCAAGCCGCGGCGCGCGCGCACCGCCTTCACCTACGAGCAGCTGGTGGCCTTGGAGAACAAGTTCCGGGCCACGCGCTACCTGTCCGTGTGTGAGCGCCTGAACCTCGCGCTGTCGCTCAGCCTCACGGAGACGCAGGTCAAAATCTGGTTCCAGAACCGCAGGACCAAGTGGAAGAAGCAGAACCCGGGCGCCGACGGCGCGGCGCAGGCTGGGGGAGGCGCGCCCCAGCCCGGGACGCCCGGGGCTGCGGCGGGGACCTGCGGCGGCGGCGGGGGCGGCGCGGGGGGCAGCCCCGGCCCGCCGGGCCCTGGCATTCTGTCCTTCCAGACTTTCCCCTCCTACTCGGCCAACGTGCTCTTCCCGGCCGCCGCCTCCTTCCCTCTGACAGCCGCCTCCGCCAGGAGTCCCTTCGCGCCCTTCCTCGGGCCCTCCTACTTGACCCCCTTCTACGCCCCGCACCTGTGAACCAGTCCTCCGGCCGCCACTTGGTCGGGACTCACAGGGGCCTGGCATGGTCGTGTGTCCCCCCTCCACGGAGCGTCGCCGCGCAGGGACCGCCCCCTCCCGGTGCGCGGGTGTCAGCGCGCCCGGCCCTTCCAGCTGCCGGGACGCGCCGCCAGAGGGCGGAGAGAAGCCGGCTGCGGACTCCGGGCGCGCCCCTTTGTGCCCGCGCACCCCCTCAGTCCACGCGGGCCACCAAGGGATCAGGCACCTGCCGTCTTTAAAAGTGTCCGGAGGTGGAGGCTGCCGTCAAATCTTCCCGTGTCTGGACCTTGCTGTTCACTTTCGGTCAGGTTTAATTCAGTTCAAGGGCTCTTTGAGGGTCTGGGTGTTCGGCGCGGGGCTAACAAGGGTTAAGAGGGAAATTCGAGGGAGCTAAGACGCCTTGCCCGCCAGCTGTGCATGGCCAGGATGGCGTCTGCAAAAGGTTCTAGCTCACTCAGGGTAAGGAGCTTTTTTCCCTTTTCGTAGCGGATTGCGCCCCGCTTCATACTTGCTTATTGGCCCAAACCCAGGATTCCTTCCAAATCCTGAATGAAGCTAGGAGAGCTTGGTCCACGCACACACTGCCGATGTGAAATGGACTATTTTTAAAATGCTTAAAACTCAACATTTCTAGATCGTTATTTAAGATTTGGACTGGAGCACGGTACTTGTTCCAAACAGACTCTGCAGGTAATTCCTGAGAGAGCGGGTACCGTATTTTTCTGAGTAGGACGGAAGTTTGTGCTAGGAAAGGCAACCGGGCTTTGTAGCTGACTCGCCTGCTAGAGCAGACACAGGTTTCTGGCACTGCAGGCTTTGAGAAAGGCTTGGACCAAACCGCACAGTGGCCCCAAATGCATACAAATGATGACGAAGGGAGCCAGGGATCAGCCAACATCACGGGGTCTCTGCAGGAGGCTGCCTGTTTTGATTTGAGATATTTGATATTTTAAAACTTCAGTCCTGGCCAATCTATCTGTCCCAGCAATTCCTGGGCTCCCAAATAGTGAGCCAGGCTGGGAGAGAGCTAGCCCCACCAGCACACACTACATGTGGACAGCTGGACTATTTTTCAAAAGCACAAACTCAGCATTTTTAGATCTTCATCTAGGATTCTGACTTGAATGCGATTCTTGTTCAAAACAGACTCTCCATGATGGTGAACAAGCAAAAGGTGGTTCTGTGAAAACAATACTTGTTGAGTGTGAGGAGTGGAAGCCAAACCCGTGTTCATAACGATTCACTTGCAGGAACTTAATACGTGAACATACGTTCTAACTGCTACTTTGATTATCTCCCTTAAAAAATTAGTTCTATAAAATTCCCTCGCCAGTTTTGTTTGGAATACTCTTCCTTTAGTTTTCTATGTTATATAATCTTGTAGCCTACATCTCAGAAACCCAGAGGTCCCCAACTATGTCCTGTATTTTTCATTCTCACTTTCTTTTGGTTACTTGAGGCCAGCCGAGATCTATATGAATACCATATTCCTCGCTATTTCTTGGTAGCCTATGCCATTAACAATTAAGTTTAATGATTAATGGCTTCAAAGTAAAAGCACATTGTTTGGTATTAGAAACACATTATGTTATTATAATCTTGAAATATCTAGTTCTATTATCAGGAATGATAGAAAATATCCCCCCTTTCTCCTAAATTAAATGAAGACTTCATGTGACTCATAAGATTTGAGAGTATGTATTATTTAATTATGTATTATTTGCTAATTAGACTCTTTTCCTTCTATTCTAAAAAAGAAAAATGTCCTCAACAATACATTATAACTTTCTAAAAGACGGTTGGTGCCAGATGAGATTAAAAATGCAGTTTCTGTAATAGAGAATATTATGTTGTTCACTTTACATGTTGGTAAACACTCCTTAAATCTCTGCTTGTTGGTTTCTCAAAAGCAATATTCCGCGTGTATAAACAGGCAATTCATGTGCACAGGGGGCAAGCTCTGTAACAAAGAAGCCGCATTTCTGTAATAAGTGAGAAACATTTCATTCTGGTCCTCTCAGGTAGCAGAATCAAGGACTTAAGTCAAAAAGAGGGAACAGGGAGGGAGGTGGGGGGCTCATCTGTGGACTGGGCTGGTGCTGTAATTCCTGACCCTCTTGTTTCCACAAACTGTCACGGAGTAACACTGGAGGCATGTGACTTTGAACTGCTGCTGCTTTAAAACGCCTGGTGGCTTTCCAACCAAATCCTTAGACTCAATCATTGGTGTGTTTGTCTAATAAATTCTTTTCGTAAGAAATTCTCTTTGATTTCTTGCTTAATTACTCCTTGTTTTCTATTAACAAAGCTTTTAAATAATCTTATCATTGTCAGAGGATGTGTCTATGTCTCCCTCACTCCAGCTATTACTCCCAAATAGAGAATATTTCTACCTTAACACTCCTTTCTTGAGCCATGCTTTTCAAACCCATGCTAGATACACTCAGAGTGGCTGCATTTGCAGGCGGTACATACAGACACACATGTAGGGCCATTTTCATAGCAAAAGAAAAGCATCTTCACAGAATTTTAATTAGTGGCTACTAATTAAATCAACACCTATCTATCAGATTTCTGGGACATGAACTTCCTCCTAGCCTTGCTTTACAAGTTCTTAATATCCCCAAAACAGCCCGGTAGATAACCTTTCAGACTTGCGCCACCCACTGGTCATAGATTTCTGATGTTAAAAGTGACCATTTCAGATCCCTACTTGAAACCATGTAACCAGGGAGCCTTATTTAAGAGAGTGGAGAGCATTTCTTACCCCCAGTCCATGTTATAGGCACAAATTAATTTAACATGTTTGTCTTTTTAGAAATAACTCTCACGAACTGATTTAACTAGCTTTTAAAGTTATGAGTAGGGTAAGAAAAGAAATTCTTCAATAAATGCTAAATACATTTAAAAGCAGAAATTCTGTCATGGGTGGCCGTCAGTTTAAGGGAAGCATCTAAGACTCTAAGGGGATTCAGAGGAAGAGTAATAGGAAGAGAAACAGAAAGTGCTCCAGAGCCCCAGGAAAACTCAGAAGGTGACAGGTGGGGACTTGTGAAGGGTGGGGAGTGTTAGCTGGCCCTCCCTGGCTGCCTGGGGCTGTGGTTAGCAAGGGCTACAGGTGAGGTAGCATAGTACGGTGCTCGAAATGTGGCTGGCTGTGTTCAAAGCCACTTCCACCCTCGGTGGATACCTGACCTTGGCAAGTTACTGATGTTCTTGTGTCTGTTTCTTTACCATAACGCCTACCTCAGAGGACAATGGAAAGGACAGTTGTGTGGGAAGCACTTAGCTTAGTGCCTGGCACAATGACGGTAGCTGTTACTCCAGTCAAAGATGGAAAAGACATTGAAGATGCTGTACCTAGCCCAACCACTTTGTTTAAAACAATTTTTTTCGTAGCATAATAAACACTCGGAAAACTGACTGTATCAGACGCGTGTAGCTTGGTGCATTTTTCACAAATGGGACATGCCTATATAACCAGCACTCAGTTCAAGACACAATGTCACCAGCACCCCAGAACCCGCTTGTGTCCCTTGTAGTAATCGTCTTCCCCAAGGAGGACCACTGTCCTGACCTCTAACAGTATGGATAGTTGTGACTGCTTTTTTAAGTATAAAAACTGAATCATACAGTACACACTCTTTTGTCTCTGGCTTTCTTTGCTCAACATTATTTATGTTTCACCCACGTTGTTTTGTACAGTTGTAGAGTTTTCATTCCTATTACTGTTGGTATTTTACTGTATTATGAATGTTGCAACTTATTTATCCATTCTACTGTTGACGGGTAATTGAATACTTTCCAGTTTGGGGCCATTATGACTTAACAGTCTTGCACATGACTTTTGGTTAATATTATCTTCATATTTCCTTTGGTAATAGATCTAGCAGTGGGATTACTGGGCATGCGTATGTCTAGCTTCAGCAGATATCACCAGTTTTCCAATGTGGTTGTAGCAATGTACATTCCCACCCACAATGAATGAGAGTTCCAAGTGTTCTGCATCCTCCAGGGACTTTGGATCGACTCCATTTTTCTTTCCAATGATTCTGGCAGGTAAGTAGTAGTACCACGTTGTGGTTTTGATTTTCCTCTCCTGGTGAATAGTGATGTTGATTATGTCTCCATATGCCTGTTGGCCATATGGATATCTACTTTGGTGAACCGCCTAGTCAAGTCTTTTGTCCACTAGCTAATCTCCACATTTATTGGTACAATAAGCTGAGTCTTAGGAAGTGACTTGCCCAAGGTCACCCACATGACCTAAAAAGACACTGAGACTCACTGAGATTAAGTAACTTGCCCAAGGTCACACAGCTAGTAAGAAAAAGACAGGAGGCTGGGCG
>NW_012142634.1:439942-460711 GCF_000956105.1 Propithecus coquereli
TTTTTTCTTTTTAAAAATTAAAACCACCCTAGGCCAGGCATGGTGGCTCATACCTATAATTCCAGAACTTTGGGAGGCCAAGATAGGAGGATCACTTGAGCCTAGGAGTTCGAGACCAGCCAGGGCAATACAGCAAGACCCTGTCTCAAAAACAAAAAAAAAAAATTAAAACCATTCCAGTAGGTGGGAAGTGATATCTTGTCGTGGTTTTGATTTGTATTTCTCTGTTGACTAATGCCATTGAGTGTCTTTTTGTGTACCTCTTGGCCATTTAGCTATCTTTGGATAAATATCCATTTAGGTTATTGGCTCGTTTTTAAATTGGGTTGTTTATCTTTCTGTTGCTGAATTTTAAATGTTCTTTATATATTCTAAACACTTATATCCTCCCCTTATTTCTTTGTACATTAAAATAAATATATGGTCCAAAGATTCCCTCCTCCCTTCCTTTGCACAAACTTTTATTGGGCACCAACTGTGTGCCAGGTACTATCCTAAGCTCCTGGAATGCAACAGAAAGACCCTGGCTTGGCATTGGTGAGAGGAGCTCAGGTGAATGGAGCTCGCAGACAGGTGCATGCGTAACTGGTGCAGTGGAGTGTGAAAATGCCGTGGCTTTCCTGTCAGCTGTTTCTGCACAAAGAAACACTGTCCTTACCACTGACGTCATTTGGAATTCAGGTTGGAAATATATACGTATGCTACTAATTCCACTTTTGCCATGCTTGTTCTAGACAGAGCTGGTTTGTGTTTTAGAAAGGTTTTGGCAGCCATTTATAACTCCCAGAGTGTGGCAAAACATTACTAACATAGAAGTTAATGATATTACCAAGATAAGTTCAAAAGACCAGAGTTATGTGTTTTTCTGAAATGAATCATATCTGGCTTTTCCCCCCTTATAAAGTCATTAGCTTCCATCCTGGTTTTCTAAAATAGGTTGAAGTGAGACTACGTTCAGTGGTTTAGAGAAATCTTTGTCTTACTGGGAGTATAAACCCATGTAATTGGATCCGCAGCTGATTTCGAATTTCTCCTTCAACTCTAGAAGATGAAAATACTATGCTGGAATAAGAACTCCATGGCAGGACAGATATAGGATGTTTTGGCCCAACCCTCTCTTTAGAAGCTTAAATATTTAGCAACCACACTTGCAGAAACGCCTGGTCTCCTGATGTGGGTGCGTATTTTCAAGGTCGTGACAGAGCCACATACCCCCTCTTGGTTTACTGTGTGTCAGGCACTGTGGTAGGCCCTGGGGGTTCCCTGTTGAGCAAATGAGACCTGGGCCCTGCCCTCCAGTCCCTCCATGAATCTAGTCTGGTGGCCTTTCAGCTTTAAAAAAATTTTTTTATTGACGCATAATAATTATACATATTATTGGGATACATGTGATATTTTGATACCTATATACACTGTGCAATGATCAAATGGGGCATTCAGGATATCCATCACCTCAAACATCTACCATTTATTTGTGTTAGGAACACTTCACGTCATCTCTTCTAGCTATTTTGAAATACGTGACAAATTGTTGTTATCTACAGTTGCCCTATTGTGCTATTGAACACTAGAACTTCTTCCTTCTACCTAACTTCATGTTTGTACCATTAACCAGCCTCTCTTCATCCCCTCCCACCCCTTTTCCAGGGTCTGGTAACCATCGTTCTGCTCTCTACCTCCATGAAACCACCTTTTTAAACTCCCACAGATGAGTGAGAACACGCGATGTTTGTCTTTCTGTGCCTGGCCTATTTCACTTACCATAATGTCCTGCAGTTCCATCCACGTCGCAGCAAATGACAGGATCTCATTGTGTTTTTGTGGCTGAAGAGTAGTCCATTGTGTACATGTACCACATTTTCCTTATCCTTTCATCTACTGATGGACACTTAGGTTAATTCCATATCAGCTTTTGATCTTATACTTTTCAGATAAAAAATAATGACCCTACATCATCCCTAATATATGTGTTTATTCAAATTGTATGAATATACACAGTGCTAATAGATGATCTACCCTGCAAAGTAAAATGTGCATTTAAAAGGGTAAGATCATAGACCAGGGTGGTAGCTTCTGCTTGTAGTCCTAGAGCTTTGGGAAGCTGAGGTGGGAGGATTCCTTGAGGTTAGGAGTTCAAGACCAGCCTGGGCAACACAGCAAGACCTTGTCTCTACAAAAAAATTTCCAAAAATTAGCCGGGAGTGGTGGCACATGCCTGTAGTCTCAGCTACTCAGAAGACTGAGAGTGGGAGGATCGCTTGAGCCCGGGAGTTTGAGACTGCAGTGAGCTATGATGACACCACCGCACTTCGGCCTGGGCAACAGATCGAGACTCTGTCCAAAAAAAAAATCAGATTATAAAACGTAAATAAATTTTCTTTTCTTTTCTTTTTTTTTTGATACAAAGTCTCTCTATCGTCTAGGCTAGAGTTCAGTGGTTGATCAGAGCTCACTGCAATCTCAAATTCCTGACCTCAAGTGATCCTCCTGCCTTGGCCTCCCAGAGGGCGAGGATTACAAGCGTGAGCCATCGCACCCAGCCGATTTTCTAACATTTTCTTCTTTCATATTTATATTTCATCTTACATCCCCTGCCCACTTTCTTGGAGACTGGTGCCTGGCAGACAGGCTGGTTCCTGACACTTTGCGTTTGTGCCTGGGAGTCCAGACCTTTTGCAGGTGACACCTCATGCACTTTGCATTGCGTCATTGTCTAGTTCTTTCCTCTGGGAGAGGTGCTCTCTCCCTCTTTCTGTCTCTGTCTCTCTCTTTGGCAATTCGTTCATATGTTTGGCAGATCTTTTATCTCTCACACCCCAATATGGTGATATTCAATCAATTTCTGTTAAATTATTAAAATGTTTTCACTTTTTGGTTAGTCAAATTATGTTTTATTCTTTGATGTTTAGGGATAGTTCTATTTTTTCCACAATTTTTTCAGAAGTTTGGATAACAAATCTTTCTGAATTTGAAATGATTCGAAAAGAAATCTTGCATTAGTAAAGATGCTGTTCATAACTTTGGAAACATTGATTTTTATTAATGATTTCAGCCGTAAGAAGTATTTTTTTTCATTCTAGTTGTCTCAGATTGAGAAAAATAAAAATGAACTACTTAGAAAAAAATGATCATGCACTTGGATGTCACAACAAGGTTAAGTTGCTCTAAATTTTCTAAGTACTGTCAGTTTTTGTAGTATCTCATTGAGAGACCGGCACCAGTCCAGGGACCACACATTAAGTAGCCTGTTTTATTCTCATGTGAGCCCTAGATTTAGATGTCTTAGCCTTGAAATTGGACTTGTGGGCAAGTTTTTTGACCCAGCAATCCCACTTCTAGGACGTCGTCCTACAGATACACCTGCAAAAAATGTGAGAGACAAAAGTTATCCTTTGTGACATTGGTTGTCACAGCAAAAGATTGGAAGTAATGCAAGTGTCCTGCAATATGGGCCTATTAATGTAGCTATAAACAAAAGAATGAGGGCATCTCTCCATACTGAGACAGAGAGAAGCCCAGGCATATTAAAAGGCAAAGTACAAAAAACACACATAACCTGCTATCTCAGGTGTTATAAAGTGAAGAAAACAATGACATATATCTGTATTTGCTTCTATTTGCATGAGGAATGACTGGGATGGATAAACAAGAAAGTAATACGAAGTGTTGTCCATGGGAACAGGCTGGATGGGGCTGGAGCAGGAAAGAGACTACCCAGTGTATGCTTTTTAAATTTGCCTTGATTTGTGAAAGAAGCAAATGTATTCATTATTTACAAAACAAAAAGAAGTTGCCTGGGGGAGAAAACTTCAAAGAAGAAAGCAGTTCTATAGAATGATGAAAAAAAGAAAAGAAAAAAAAGAGCTAGATATTTTAACATACATCATTTGATGATTTCCAAAGTTCCTTTTAGCATCAATCTTTGGAAATTTAGAGGAGAACTGAAATTGTCTTTTGACTGTCTGCCCCCTGGGGCACTGGGCCACCTCCCTGGATTTATCTCAAGCTTCCTTTTGAAAACTAACACTTGGGAAGGTGTTACTAAAGCTTGTTTCTTGACCAGAAGGCCAGCTCAGTGTGAACTTCAGCCCGACTGTGCTTCCCAAACTCCAAGGAGCTGCAGAGGTAACTCTAGGGTGGCCCGTGTTTACAGCCACAGTGGGAACAGTTTTCTGAGCTATCTGCACAATGCTTCATTTAACAGAGTTTAAAAAAAAAAAAAAGAGACTTTTCTTCTAAGCTCTTTATATATCAGAAAAAAAAAATGGACTTTTCTGAATAAAATTACTCAATGATAAAATATTGCTGCCTTTTAAACTGACACTTTTTAAAGATTTCTAAGTATATACATATTATAATATATGACTTATTTAAATTTCAATAGCAATCTCTGTAGAAGAGGGAAGATTCACAGCTAGAGGACTTGGAAAAGTCCTTTACTTATCATTGTAAATAAAAATAAGTATACCACCATGTACTGAGCCCTGGGTGGCTTAGAAGTGGCTGGAGTTTTAGAAGTGCCACATCCATCAGTGACCCTGAGAACATCCCATTTTACAGGATGGGTTAAGTGGGCTGCAGGGTCGCAGTTTACTCAGCTAATGAGCAGTGGAGTCAGGATATGATTTCTAGATTGTCTGACTCCAAAGCCTGCTCCCTTAACCACTCTACAGCACGGATGCCAGGCACTCTGGAGTGCGGCTAACACGTACCTTAGAGCATTGGCCACACCAGCACGGCCGAATGTCGTGTTCACCCCTCTAACTCAGAAGGCCAGAGCTGCAATTTCTTTAATTCCTTTGATTTCTCTTGGAGCTGTGCACTGTGCTGTGTGAATTAGGAGCACTGCACAAATAGTTCAAAATTGAATTAAAAATGGGGAGATGAATGTAGTAATTAAGATGCTCCAGTGCTATAATCTATGTTTAAATTAATAGATGAAGTCAGACAACAAAAGTTAATTTGTTTCATCAGTGGAATAAGTTAAACTTGAGGTGGCAGGGAAGAATATAATTTAAGGATCTCTAATTTAAGGATTTAATTAATCTTTATTAGTAAAATCCTTTGGAGGAGAATCCAGTTTAAAAGAAAAGGATCCTATACCGCTGTTAATGACATGACAGCCACAAATGCAAAGCATATTGGTGACCCAGATACCATGGACTGGCATTGCTGTCTGTGACTGTATTTTCCAAAATGGTGAATAACTCTCAGCAAAGTTCTGAACAAAAAATATTAAATATCTTCAGCAAAGATGAAATGGTTTATAATACCATATTATATTTATTTAATAGCATTTAACTTTGAAGTTAAAAGAATCTTAAAACTACATTTATTTAAATCAACAATGTTAGGGAAAAAGTTATTTTCAATGAACAAATCATGGGATTTGTTTTCTTTTCTGGTTTGTTTTTATTATAGTCCAAATAAAAAGAGTCAGAATTAATGTCCTTAAAAGAAAAGTAATCAGGTAGGTGTGGTGACTCATGCCTATAATCCTAGCACTTTGGGAGGCTGAGGCAGGAGGATCACTTGAGGCCATGAGTTTGAGACCAGCATGAGCAAAAGTGAGACCCCCTGTCTCCACAAACTATAGAACAATTAGTGGTGGCGCATGCCTGTAGTCCCAGCTAACAGGGAGGCTGAGGCAGGAGGATGCCTTGAGTAGGAGTTTGAGGTTACAGTGAACTATGATGATGCCCCTGCACTCTAGTCCTGGGTCACAGAGTGAGACCCTGCCTCAAAAAAAAAAGAAAAAGCGTTGGCACACAAGAGTTCACCTTCGTGGAATCAATAAAAAAAAAATCATTGCAAAATACACTGAGCTTCTTGGTATCTAAATAGATAAGGATGTAAATGTTTAACTAGTACTTGAAGTTTATCTTATTTTATTTTTTAATTAATGAGCAATGTAATATTTTCCAAACAAATGCTGCTTCTAACTCACTCTTTAAATTGTATCAAAGATTTTCATTTAACCTTTTTTGCTTTTAGTCTAAATTCTGACTTTCTGATTAAATGTTTCAAACATGGAACATGATGGGGCAGAACATCTGGCTTCTTGGCTGCGTGACCTATTTCATAACACTGGTGGGGCCCTTTACCTTGGAGTTTTGGATTTCTTTGTCTTTAGAAGTGTTAGATTAGGTCTTTAAGGCTCTCTCTTCAGCTCAAAGTCTATTCTGTGTTTACATCTCTAATTCATATGTTAATAATAAGTATAAAACATATGTATTATTTTTCAATACTGAGAATTAGCTGACTTTTTCAGCTCAATGAAAGAAACCTCTTTTTAAACATTTGCTATTAAGCTGATTTAAATAGCCTGATCCCCAGCTTGGTGAGCTGAATCTTCCTGGTCCTCTTCCATCCTTCTGGTGTGTTCTGTTCTCTTTCTCTTACCTGGTCTACAGGCACACAGTGTCTCTGGCCACAGTCCCCAGCTCCCAAGGTCATCTGAGAGGCTCTCCTCCAGGTGTTATGCTCCATCCTGAGAAATGGTGCATCTCCTCTCTAGCACACAACTTTACAAATTTATCAGGCCCAGGTGACATTCCTTCAGCAGCAACAATTACCAAGGTACCAAGGTGTTAATGGACAATAATGCTTTGAAGTATCCTCTTTCCTTCAACTCAAGCTTCTGGGGCTTTAATCTGAATGGCTGTTACTCTTCTAGGGGTGGAATCTCAGAACCATATCCCCCATAATGGCTACCTGCTCTGCCTCTAATTTCTGCCCAGGGGAATAAAGGCAAGTAGTGACAAGTGTAGAACAGAAATTTCTACCAAAAGCGACTGTAGAGATGGGTGCTGGGAGGCCGCAAAAATCCTGCAAGACAGGCTCTGCCTTCAGTCTGGTTGGGAAGGTAAAGACATTGATAGATAAAGGGAGCTAGAGAGATATGCGAGTTAAATAATGACTGCAGGCAGCCACCAGACTAAGGGGGAGGAGGAGTCCCCTGCAGCCTTCGTGGTCAGGGAGGGTCTCACATGGGAAGGGCAGGGAATGCAGCCAGAATTCTTTGCTGGAGTTCAGCCAAGGGGGAGAGAAAAATAAATAACCCTGGCAGGCACATCCTCGTAGTAGGACCCATATTTTAACTGCACAATTTCTGAGTCTCTGCCTATGGTTCCCACTTCAGACTTAAGTTCAGAACTTCTACTATTCCTCTCTCACTGTCCTTGTGGCCTCGTTTAACTTGGCTCCTGTCAAATCCCTGCCACTCTGGACTTAAGGAGATTACTCTTCTCCAGACATAAATACCTGCTCCAACCTAGTGCGGTGGCAGGAGGAGGGACGAGTTATACATGCTGCCCAGTGTTCTGCCGGGAAGACATCTTTTTAGGGTGAATACGATCTGGAAAAAAAATTTCTCCTGCTGCGTAAAAATTACCAAACACTTATTTCCTCAGTTTCCTTATCAGTTTTCCTCCTTGGCTTTCAGCTTGGATTTTCCTTTTTAATCATTTGAAGCCCAAGTGGCTGTAAGCAATACCAGTGACAAGTCATAACGAGTTAGACAATGAAGGAAGGAATGGAAAGCAAGAGGACTGCATGACCCATAAATTGATTTTCTGGTCACTAAATAAGTGAGAGCTGCCTGTATAAGAAAATCATATACTCTTTCCTTTTTTATACAGTTGCAGCTTTTTTAGATGGTCAAAGTTGCAAGATTTCTGTTCATACCTGTTGCAGGACCATTTCCTGAACTTCTCCCTCCTTATGAAAGGGACTCACACAGTCTTGCCTGATGTGAAACCCCTTGCGGGTTCAGGGTACCTAAGGCACTCAAGAGACATTTGTTGAATGAACTGATGAAATTAATTTAGGTTTTAGATACTTGCCATGAGCACCAGTCTTCATAACTGCAAGTTCTTCAGTCTTTATGGTTTCTGTGTAGTTAATTACTTGAATTATTAATAGTTTTAGAGGCTCAAAAATCTTTGTACTGTATACTCTACCCTTATATATTTCTAGATGGTACAAATAAAGTGCATACAAATAAAGCAGCTCTATTTCTTGGTTGAAAACAAGCAGCTTTCAAGTTCAGGTCTCCCTGTCAAGGCCACACTATGCTGAAAAACAACTGCTAGTAGAGAAACCATAAAATATGATCATGCTCTCTGTACCCATTGCATTTTTCTGATAAGAAAGGAGATAAAACCCAGACATTCTCAGCAGTTTCTTGCATATGAAAACTATTGCCTTAAAGAACACCTTATCTGTGAGTCCAAAGGCATTGCAACATATTTGGGTGTTACACTTAGGTCTTGAGTGTCATACTCCCTCCTGAATTCACCTGCTCCAACTTGCCAAGGCATAATTGGGGATTCCTGGGCTCCGTAAGAGTTCTAAGAGCTGTGCTTGGCTCTGAACACCTACCCAGGACCATGCAGAAACCATTCCTCTCTGAGCCCTTGGGCAGAACAACCTAACATGCAGGAAGATAATCACACTGTACTCTGTGCTGTGGATGAACAACAAAGGAATAAAAGGCAAAGTTCTGCAGGCCATAACAATCTGAGCAAGTGACCTTGGCCTAGGGCAGGTTTGGCCCAGGAGCCCCTTTTGGTGTCTTGCTGTGTACATCTGCAGATGTTGGCAGCTCTGCCTCTGTGCCCACATCTCTTCCTTGCCACTACCAGATAGCGTGGACTTGACTTTCCGCTCAGCTCAGACTTATCTCAGCCAGTTATGTGTGTTGAATGTCTTCCAACTGCTGGCGTTCCAGGAGGCTGACATGTAGAGACTGCCTTAAAGCAGCAGTCCCCAACCTTTTTGACACCAGGGACCGGTTTAGTGGAAGACAGTTTTTCAACAGACGGATGGGGACGAGGGGGTGAGGGGAGGGGGGTGTCGCCCCCTCAGCTCCATCTCAGATCACTAGGCATTGGATTCTCATGGGGAGCGCCCAACCTGGAACCCTCGTATGTGCATTTTGCAGTGGGTTTTGCGCTCCTATGAGGGTCTGATGCGGCTGCTGATTTGACAGGACAGGGCGTGGGCAGCGATGCGAGAGCTATGGGGAGCGGCTGTGGGTGCAGGTGGGACTTCCCTCCTAAAGGGAGGTTGGGGACGGCAGACTTAAAGGACTCCCTGGCAGATGCTTATCACCCAGCTCCCTTCCAGCGGGGTCACTGATGACCTCAGCCCAGGCAGGTGGCCTCTCCTCACATTCCTTCTTTCTTTGGGTCCTAGAAACCTCACTTATGGCCCTTTATGCCTAGGGTTGATAATGGCCCTCCCTGGTGCACTGGCCGCAGGTTACTTCTCCATCCTTTGTGGTTTACCTGCCCACATTTACATAAATGTCCAAATTGAAGTGTGTCATCTGTTTGCAGCTGGGACCCTGACTGATCACTGTGGCCCAATGGAATGTGGTGCCTGCAGCTGTCAGCGCCTGCCCTCTGAGAGCCGTGCGTGGCACACGGGTTGGACTGCCCCTACCTGTGGGCAGTCGCTTCCCCTCTCTGGGTCTCTGTTTCCCTACACTTAACATAAATGTCGTAGACTAAATCATGGCCAAGTCCCTTCTGATTCTAACACGAGATTGTCCCGGAATATCCATTTTGAGCTCCGAGGTTTCCATCTGGATGTGGAGGGCATCACAGGCCTCTGCACTCTGAGTACTGCCGTCCTGTATTTAACGGCAGCGATGAGCAGGTGGGCGGTGCATTCTCCAGCGGCAGCAATGACTGCGGGCGTGGACTCAGCAGCACAGCTCAGACCTGCGCACATGGGGCACATGGGGTCAAGGGCCCGGGATGCGGCAGCTGTGTCCGGGCAGAGCTGGTGGCGGTGCCCGCAAGGCTCCGCGACGGAAGGGACCGGAGGAGGCCGGAGCGCGGGGCTGGAGTCGCGCCCGGCCCACGCAGCGAGCCCGCGGGGGCCCCACAGGCGTTTCCTCCTCTCGGGGTTCCGTCCTCTTGCCAGCAACGGGCGGACGGTAGTCCCTTCGGTCCTGCCGAGAAGCGCCCGGGCAGGGAGGCGCCCGAGGCCCCGGAGGCGCGAGCGCGGCTGGAACCCGGGATCACAGCGGAGGTCGGCGGCGCGCGGCCAGGCGGGGCCCTCGCGATTGGTGGCCAGCCGTCCGCTTCAGCCAATGGGCGGCGAGGGCGTCCCGGGGGCGGGGCGGAGCCGTGCTTTTAAGTCTGCGTGACGTGGTGCCGTTGCCGCGGCGCTCCGTCGACGTCTCGAGACCCGGTTGTCTTCCGCTGCCGTCAGGTACCCGCGCGGGGCTGCGGCTCTGGCCCAGCCGGGGCGCCCCGACGGCGGGTGGCGAGGCAGGCGGGCGCGGGGCGGCCCGGGCCGGGTTCCAGGGAGCGGGTAGAGGGGGCGCGCCGAGCCTCGGCCGGACCCGAGGTTCCGCTTACTCCGGGGGCGGCTCGGACTCGGCGGTCTGGAGTCCCTGGCCGGCACGCGGCCTCGGCGCTCAGGGGCACGGCGCATCCCGGCCGGGCCTGAGCCCCGGGTTCCTGGCGTAGGGCGGCGGGCGGGCAGGAAACGGAGAGAGGCTGTGGATGTGGCACCTCCGCCTGCCAGACCGGGCGGAGCCGGCCGGCCCTCGCCTCACGGCCTGTGGGTGCCCGGCCTCGGCCCCACCCCGGCCCCACCCCAGCGGAGGCCCCACCTCTCGCGCCGCGGGGTTTTCGGGAAGGAGGCCTTTGGGGACACAGCGGGCACCCTCGGGTCCTGGGGTGGGCAAGGAGGGTGCATTCTGGATACAGGGGACTGCGCAGTAAACGGTGACTTTGGTCACGTGCCGGAGGCGCTGATGGAGAATTTGACAGGGGTCCAACTGTCCCGGGCGTCTCCTGGGCCCTGCGGCTAAACCTGCCCATCTCTCCCCTCCCCCAACCCCTGACCTATCACTTTCTCGCCAGCCTTTGTCCGCATAAAAAAATTACACAGCCACGTGCAGGTCAATTAGATGGTGTCGAGATTGGGGCCGACAGGACTTTCAGCATGAAGACCTCATCCTCAGAGTTCTTTACACACATTGCTGAGTATCAGTAACTCCTACTTGAATTCACTGAGCTCTTGTCCTCAGTGACCTGCGGTCTCCTCCCTTTGTCACTCTATACTTAACCTTCTTGGTGTTCCGTTTTACCTCAGATAAATTCAGGGGGAAAAGCAAGAGTGACTTTGAAATGAAGTGGCTTTTCTTTAAGAAATTACCAGTCTCCCAAGTTTCTCAATTCTATATCTCTCCTTCCGGGATCTTAAGAGTTTCTGTAGGAAAACTAATCCTTTCAATTGAACCTGGAACTGTGGTTTAGATTATAATCTATTAGAATCTTATCCATTTGAAATAAACAGTGGACTCCTTTCATTAGAATATCTTGGTTCCGTCTTTAGAGAATCTAGTTCTTTTCTTTTTTTCCCCCCAAATTCATATGTTGAGATAGCTCTTGACTATGAAAAAGATGTAGAATCCCTTTAATAAAAACAAAATTTAAATTAAAAAGCTTATTGTTTGGGGTTTACAGTTTTTCATTGTGTTTAAAATTAGTTTTGCATCTCCTCTCCCAAAGAAAAACCCAGTTTAACTTTAAATAGTAAAACTTCTTAAAAAGGCATTAAAATAGTGATGAATGGACCGAAGTTTGGAGGTGTGTGGAGGGCGAGGTGCAGTTGACCCAATCCTTTTTCAGAGGTAATGCTTAGTTGTTTGCCAATGATGCACTTGAGTTGAATTTCAGCCAGAGTCCTGATTATGTAAAAAAAAAGGCCTGTATTTGTGAATGGTTACGTCAAGAAAAGTAAATATTTGACAAAAATAGCAAACCGAATTTACTCCTCAAGTTGAATATTTTAAGTGGCTTTTGGATGACTTTACACTGATTATTTTTTAAAGTAATTTAAGAAAATGATATTTAATAGTGTAGACTAAACTGTTCAAAATGCAGCCTTTTATGGAAATTCTTGTAGGTATGTGCTGAAGTAGATAGGAATGGTGAAATGGGGGAGGGAGTAATGGTAGCTTCAAGGACTCTGTTAATTATAAGGATCACTTAAAACTTTCAGTGTTAAAATTTCACCTTGTCAGTAGCAATTTGTTCTTATTTCTAGGACCCGAGTGTGGACCTCAGTTAAATGCTGGACAGCAGACTGGAACACATTATTTTGACCTTTGAAGGCCATTAATCTAATGAAGTGAACTCCTGGTGAAAAGATTAGTTATTCCAGTTGAGGTCTGAGTGATCACTGCCTCTTAGCATTAGACTCAACTCGGTTAGGGACAGGTGATTTCGTGATTTCTCTTGGTCACTTGCTACCTTGACTCCCTCAGGAGTCCTAAGTGTATTTAGGATTGACCTCATTCATTTGACAGACAAAGACTGCCAACAGAATGCCGAACCTGGGCTAGGTTCTAGGGATGCAAAGTGAATTGTCAGATAAAATTACTGTCTTTTTATGGAGCTTAGAGTCTAATGGAGGACAGGCATGAAAACAAGTGTCCTGAAATGTTAGGACTGGTGACAAAAGTCTGCAAAGTCTTATGGAGGGACTTATGTGGTAAATTCTATAAGGGAGGGTGAAAAAAAAGCTAATGTGTATAGTATTTATGCATAGAAAAAAAAGTCAATGGTTATCTAATAAGTGTGAAATTGCAGGTAATTTTCTTGTCTGTGTTTTCTAATTTTTTTATCAACAGAAAAATTTTACTCTTTAAGAAAAACCAATTTAAAAAAGAAAACATGGCCCTGTTGATTTTTATATTTCAGAAACTGGCTAGATGCCCTGTGAATTTAAGGGCAGAAGGAAGCTAAACGAGTGGCCATTTTGTGCTAGTTTTCGTACTTTAACATTAACTCACTTAATCCTCAGTAAAGCTTCAACCTCGTTTTACAAATGGGGAACTCGTAGCTCGGAAAGACTGACAAAACTGTCCAGAGATACTCTTTAAGAGCCACATACAGAATTTAAATCCTGGTCTCCAAACTCTGTGGACTTTCCTTTCTGTTCTCTTGGTTTTCCAAACTGTTTTGGAAGAAGAAGTTATTGATGTTGGCTATATTTAAGCCGATCCTTAATTCTGTTCTGGTATTTTCCCATATAGTGCCAAGCACAGTAATTTGAACACAAAAGGTTCTTTAATAGAAGTGTATGTACAGGATTCTGGTACACCATGATGCATCCAACTTCTGACCTTTCTCAGTCGAATTTAAATATCCAGACTTCAGCTTTAAAAACTTTAAGAATGAGAATTAGTAATGTTTTGAATGTTACTAAGTTATAATTATCCTTTAATAAAATTGCCCGAACTCAGCAGATAAATGGATTTTTTGTTCCATTTCTGTTGCGAATTAGCTGAACAAATAACTCTTATATAAAACGAGAATGTTGAATTTACTTAATCTCAAAGGTTCTTTTCACTTGCAGTCTTTCATAATTAAGGTGCTATGCAGAGGGTTTTAGTAATTTTTTAATACCTCATTTTTTTTCTTGGTGAAGTCACAGAGCTGTAGACCTGGATAATGAAATCATCATATAGAATAGTTATTATTTTAAAATTTGACCCTGTTCCCTAGAAACAGATGAACTTTCGGGTGTGATCATAATCAAGGCTGCACTTCCTTTAGGAGTAGCGAAGTCAACCTTTCTTTAACCATACTCTGTTTTCTCAAAGCTTATCAAATCCTTTCTTTTTCTCTTACTTTTGTTTGTTGCCTAAACTTTCTCTTTGTTTAATGTGATGACCCTGGCAGACATCCAGTTTCATTTTCAGTAGCATTTTTTTCTCATTAAAAACATAATTCATGATCATTGTAGAAAATGTGGAAAGTATAGAATAGTAGAAAGATATCCACAATGACCTTTTTGTGCTTTTCCTTATAGTTTTTCCTTAATTTTTTGCATAGTTGAACATCTTGTATATATGATTTTATTTTCTTCACTCAAACATATCCTAAAACATATCTTCATGTCATTAAAATTTTATTTTAAATGGCTGCACTGTTTGTCGTTATGTTGAACCATTCTCATCGAACATCTTTTATGGGTGTTTCTTCACATTCCTATTTCTTTATAAAAGAGCTTGGGAGTGAAATTACTGGTCTGAGTACAAACACATGTAAGACTTTTATTATGGCTCTAATTCTTTTCAGAAAGTTGTTTCAGTGTGGAGTATTGCTTAAGTGATATTGTGAAATATATATTTCCTCTTCAACCCTGTTTCTGCCTTGCAGCTTCTAAAATCCTTAGAATCTCCAAAATGTTGCTTTTTTGTGTGCTAATGAATGACTGGTGGCTGACAGCCCCTAGGCAGCTTCACAATGAGGGCTGATCTCCTGAAAGACCAAGGCAAGACTAGAGGGTTGGGACTTTCAGCCCCATCCCCCACCCTCCCTGGAAGGGTGAGAGACTCAAGGTTAAGTTGATTGCCAGTGGCTTAATCAATATTGCCTAGCTAATGAAACCTCCATAAAAGGCCCCAAAGGACAGGGTTCAGAGGCCTTCCAGATAGGTGACACATGGAGGATCCTAGAGGATGGCACACCCAGGGAGGGCTTGAAAGCTCTGCACCCCTTCCTCCATACCTCTACCTATGCATCTCTTCCACTGTATCTTTTGTAACATCCTTCATAATAAACTGGTAAATGTGTTTCCCTGAGTTCTGGGAGCCACTCCAGCTAATTCATTGAACCCAAAGAGGAGATCATGGGAACCCCACCTTGAAGCCAGTTGGTCAGAAGTTCCTGAGGCCCACACTTGCAACTGGTCGGAAGCGGGGAGGCTATCCTGTGGGTCTGAGCCCTCAATGTGTGGGATCTGACACCATCTCTGTGTAGAATAGTGTCGGTGTCAGAATTGAATTGGAGGACACCCAGCTGGGGCCCACCACAGCATTGCTTGCTTGCTTGATGTGGGGGGGGAAAACCCCATCCATTTGACTATTACGGCAGAGATGACTGGGAATAGACCCACACGCACACAGAAATATTTGCAAAACAGGTTTATATGCCAGCCAGCTCAGAGGGGGATTTTTCCTCCCAAATTGTGAGCACTAGACAAAGAGCACTGCAGTCTTTTATACACTCTGCTTAAGTAGGAGGGGCACGGTTACAACAGGGTTAACTTTAGTGAGGCAGAGTCTTAAGCTACTTTACAGCTTGGTACACTAATTGCTACAGGTGATTTATGAGGGGAACGGTGGCAGGGGAGGAGGGGATCCAGGTAAGGATCACAAGGGAGAAAGCCTGGTAGTGGAAAATTCCATAGTGGAATTTTCCAATTTTCCACTTCATGACCACAGAGATCTTCACTGTTGATTGTTGTGTTGGTGTGAGAGCAGAGGAGAAATGGGATTTCAGATTTTCCACACCCACAGCCTGAGAGTGTTTTATTGCTAATTTGTTAGCAAAAAGTAATGTCCTTTTTTATTTGGTCAAACAGAATTAATTCATACTGAGTAGAGCATAAAGAGCCCAAGAAAGAAGTTATAGATTAATGTTTTAGACTTAGCAATAGTATTTTGGAAAAGTTCTGTTTAGAACAGTTAGACATTTTTGCCAGCAGCCACCTCCAATCTAATGGTTCTATATCACTTTTTTTTGTTTGTTTCTTTGTAGCTACCCCTTTCAGATAAAATCTGGTGAAAGCGTTATGGACCTTCTTAGAAAACTATACCTTTACTTACAGTTCTGCCTTTTATTTCAGGAGATATTGGACCCTCTGAATACTGTCCGATCATCTCTGGATAAAAATCTGTTTTCTAGTGTGAACTGTGGGAAGAAAGGATTGTTGGTAAGTCTTTGGCAAACCAGAATGCTGGATTTTGTTTAGTAATTTTGAATTCTTGAACATACTGGATTTACTGGGTAGCGCCAAGTTGAAAGGGAAGTAAGCCAAGCTCCAAGTATTATGTTTTGCTAATTTGGCAGCTCACATCAAGAGTGCTGTGAGATTATGCATGGTTTGACTTGTCATTGATAGAGTTCTGTTGAAACATGAATGAACTAGTCTTTTAAAAAATAAGTATAGATGTACTACTACGTATGCCTAGTTTTTGGCAACTTTCCCCAATCTTGAATTTATCTTTAAACTTTTTTTTCTCCCAGACATGATTCCCGTGCTTTCTAATTGCCTTTTTATTCTTAGTTTCTTTCATAGCTTACTTTTTATGGCTTATAGTGATGCTTAATGCTAAATTGGACACAAAGAGGTATGTGAAGCCCTGTGGTGGGGGCTGGTTTCAGGGCTGGAGGTGACTGGGAAGTGTTGCCAGGACTGTGAAATATACAAATATGTTGGAGTAAATGCAGGCATGCTCAGTGATGGTTTTGTTACTAACATTCATGCAAGTAACTTACTGTGTTTTGATGTTTTCTAGTTCCCAATTACCTTTTTCTCCTTCAAACAATTGCTTTTATGCTGTAATCTTTTGGGGATAAGTTTTATAGAAACAACCATCTTAGCAGAATAGTTGTTTCTTTTGGGAATTGCTTTTGGAAATTTTTAAAAAAAAATACTTTACATTTATATACTTTTTGGGTATGTTGAACTTAATTGTAAAAGCTCTTCAAAGCTATTATGAATTACAAAACATTTTTTCCCTAGTGTTTTTGCGTTTCACCTTTGTTTATGATAAATTTGACCTATAGAAGTTTTAGATATTTGTGGCTAAATAACAGATTTTACCTTTTATGGTTTCTATCTTTGGTGTTAAGATCTTCCCATCTCCCAAAAGTCGACTTTTTCCCCTCCATACCTGTTCTTTCTCTTTTACCGTGGTCTGCGTTATCTTTGTAGAAACCAAATCTGTAATTGCTTCACTCTCCACAGACAAGGACTAAAGAGTTCTCAGTCCCTGTGTCTCCTACCCTGTGACTGCTCTGGCAGCTGCCTTATTATTTGTTTCCCCTGCGCCTACCCTACAGTTGTAACTGCCCAGTAGCATCATGCTGGGTGGTATTGGACTGGACGGTGGTAGATCCTCAACAGACACTTAGCGCTTGCATCAACTCTGGAGAGACTCTCACCCTTATTGATTGATTGATTGAGATGAAGTCGTACTCTGTTGCCCAGGGTGGCCTCCTGCCTCAGCCTCCCAAGTAGCTGGGACTGCAGGCATGCACTACTGTGTCTGACTCAAGATTCTCACTCTTAATGCCTTCTCTTTTCTTTGGACAGATCTGTGGTTTTCCTGCTTGAAGGACACAATGTTTTCCAAACTGTCACATTTGCAGAAGGTTGTGGTGCTTGGTCGTGGAGTTCATTCTTCAGTGGCTTCTGCTACATCTGTTGCAACTAAAAAAACAGTCCAAGGCCCTCCAACCTCTGAATACATATTTGAAAGGGAATCTAAATATGGTGCACACAATTACCATCCTTTACCGGTAGCCCTGGAGAGAGGAAAAGGTACGTTTCATATTAATCCACTCCCTCCTTTTTTGCTTGAAACCTTTTGTAAAAATCAGTTGCTTTTATATTTTCTCAGTATACATTTTTCCAGATGCATTTGAAGTCCATAGTGCAGATACAGTTAATTCAGCTTTTACTGAGGGTCTAGTGCTGCTGCATCATGTGCTGTGGGGGCTGCAAAGATGAACTCTTTTAGTCTTTTTTTTTTTTTTTGAGACAGAGTCTCACTCTTTTGCCCAGGCTAGAGTGAGTGCCGTGGCGTCAGCCTAGCTCACAGCAACCTCAAACTCCTGGGCTCAAGCGATCCTACTGCCTCAGCCTCCCGAGTAGCTGGGACTACAGGCATGCGCCACCATGCCCGGCTAATTTTTTCTATATATTTTTAGTTGTCCGATTAATTTCTTTCTATTTTTAGTAGAGACGTGGTCTCGCTCTTGCTCAGGCTGGTTTCGAACTCCTGAGCTCAAACAATCCGCCCGCCTCGGCCTCCCAGAGTGCTAGGATTACAGGCGTGAGCCACCACGCCCGGCCTGCAAATATCCTTTTAGTCATGAAATTTTTCCTCACAATTTTAGCATCCATTAATGATTCTTGCTTTAATAAACTATGGTAGTTGCCAAATAGTGATTTAATCTGCAATTTGAAATAACAGCCTTAATGAAATCAAACCAAAGTTTATTACTTAGCTTTATGCCACAAGATGACAATATAGGAGTATTTGTCTTATACAATCATTAGTATGTAATTTATTTGGGCCCAGTACTGTAATATAGATATATCTTCTTCTTTTTTTTTTTTTTTGTAGAGATAGGGTCTTGCTCTGTTGCCCAGGCTGGAGTGCAGTGGCATAATCATAGCTCACTGTAACCTTGAACTCCTGGGCTCAAGCGATCCTCCCGCCTCAGCCTCCCGAGTAGCTGGGACTACAGGTGTGTGACACCATACCTAGCTAATTTTCCCAGACTGGTCTTAAACTCCTGGCCTCAAGCAGTCCTTCTGCCTTGGCCTCCCAAAGCACTGGGTTTACAGGTGTGAGCTACTATGCCCAGCTAGACATACCTTCTTTTGGATAAATGAAAATCTAGGTTTATGTATTACAAATTTGGAAACAATTTATTTTATAAAAATATACTTTACCAACATTTGCAGAGTGTGGACTCTGGGAGTCTGGCTGCTTGGGTTCAAGTCCCTTTCCATGAGTACCAGCTAGGGCTAGTTACTTATCTAAGCTTCAATTTTCTTAACCTCAGTAGAGCAGAGATGGTATCTCTCATCTCTTTTGATGAGATAGGTATGAATGCACCTAATGCGATATGGTATGTAAGAGGTAGGTGTTAACAAGCCCCCCCCAATTCATTTTAATATCGGTAGTCAGTGTTTTTCTTATTGTTATACACATAACAGGTGACATAAAATTTACCATTTTGAGCATTCAATTCAGTGGCATTTTGTACATTCATAATGTTGTGTGACCATCACCTCTATCTAGTTTCAGAACTTTTTCATTACCCTAAAAGGAAACCCATACTCATTAAGCCTTCACTCCCTATTCCCCCTCCTCATAGCCAATGGCAGCCACTAATCTGCTGTCTGGCTTTTTATGAATTTGCCTATTTTGGACATTCACATAAATGGAATTATACAATATGTGGCCTTTTGTGTCTGGATTATTTCTTTTTTTAATTTTTATTTATTTATTTTTGTTTAAAAAGAGGGGTTCTCACTCTTGCTCAGGCTGGTCTTGAACTCCTGAGCTCAAGCAATCCTCCCGCCTCAGCCTTCCAGAGTGCTAGGATTACAGGCATGAGCCACCATACCTGGCCGTGTCTGGCTCCTTGCACTTTTCCTAATGTTTTCAAGGTTCACTCACTGATACAGCAAGCATCAAGACTTCCTTTGTTGTTATGGCTGAATAATATTCCGTTGTATGGAGAGACCACATTTTGTTCACCACTCAGCAATTGATGACATTTGGGTTGTTTCCACTTTTGGGCTATCGTGTATAGTGCTGCTATGAACATTCAGGAATAAGTATCTGAGTCTCTGATTTAAATTCTTTTGGGATATACCTAGGAGTAGCATTGCTGAGTCATATGGCAATTATATGTTGAACTAGTTGAGGAACTGCCCAACTGTTTTCCATAGTGGCAGAATCATTTTGCATTCCCACTAGCAATGGTTCTAATTTCTTCACATCCCTGCCAAAACTTGGGGTTTTGTCTGTTTATTTGTTTTGTTTTGTTTTAATTATAACCATCCTAGGGAGTGTGATAGTATCTCATTGTGGTTTTGATTTGCATTTTCCTAATGACTAGTGATGCAGAGTGTCTTTTCATGTACTTCCTAGCGATTTATATATATCTTCGTTGGAGAAATATCTATTCCAGTCTTTGCCTGTTTTTTAATTGGATTATTTGTCTTTTTATTGTTGTCTTGTAAGAGTTCTGGATACTAGATTTGGAACTAGATACGTGATTTGCAATTATTTTTCTCCCATTCTATTTTTCCCCCATTCTGTGGGTTGTTATAGTTTACTTCTCATGATTTTTGTCTGTTATGTGTAACTTCTCTGGCTTTTAAAATCTAATTTTGGCTCCTAAGTGTTAGAATTAGGAAAAAAGTTTTACTCCAGAGTTTATAACCTTTTTGTGTTATTTTTGTTAAATGTGTATTTTGAAGCTGGACAGATAAAATATAATTCTTAATAATTCCTTATAAACCAAAGTTTATTATGCCTGAGTAAAATAAACCTTAACTATAAATATATGTTAAATAAAGGTTCACATATAAGCATGCAGAGGGCTTGCTAGCACTCCTAATATTTGGACTTTATGTCATATATTAATTTTCTAAAATTATTTTCCTTCCTCATATATTTTAGGTATTTACTTATGGGATGTAGAAGGCAGAAAATATTTTGACTTCCTGAGTTCTTACAGTGCTGTTAACCAAGGGCATTGTCACCCCAAGATTGTGAATGCCCTGAAGAGTCAAGTGGACAAACTGACTTTAACGTCCAGGGCTTTCTATAACAACGTGCTTGGTGAATACGAGGAGTACCTCACTAAACTTTTCAACTACCACAAAGTTCTCCCTATGAATACAGGTAGAGCATGTCCTTGTTTTGGCACATACCCAAGAAAACAATCTTTTTACTTTCTGATAATTCAAAACATTTTTTAAATCTGAAAATGTTCCCCCCGGCAGGAGTAGAGGCTGGAGAGACTGCCTGCAAACTGGCTCGTAAGTGGGGCTATTCCGTGAAGGGAATTCAGAAATACAAAGCAAAGATTGTTTTTGCAGGTATGTGAAATTAAATATTAACTGCTATGATTTATTGATGAAACATTTTTAATATGTTTTCCTGGTATATGATATGTTATTTGCTGAACATTTCATAAA
>NW_012142634.1:460761-461315 GCF_000956105.1 Propithecus coquereli
TCTTCTCATCTCCCACTCCCACATAGGGTACATTTGTTTTCTGAACTGTTTGAGAGGAGGTGCAGACATGACACCTCTTTACCCATAAATGCTTAGTGTGTCTTTCCTAAAACATAAGGACTTTCTCTTTTATAACCATAGTGTAATTATCAATATCAGGAACTTAACACTTGATAATGGCACTGTTACTTAATCTACAGACCTCATCCAGATTTCATTTGTTGTCCTTTTTTATAACAAAACAAAACCTTAGGTTGTGAATTGCATTCACTTGTCAGGTTTAATCTCTGTTAATCCAGAGCTTTCTTTGTCTTCTTGACCTTGAGATTTTTGAAGTGTATAGGCCCATAATTTTGTAGAATGCACCTCAATTTGGGGTTGGCTATTGTTTCCTCATGACCAGAATCAAGTTATGTACCTTTGAATGGCGCTGTTGTGCCTCACTCCCCTCAGGAAACATGTCTGTTCATTCCATGTTGCTGATGGTCACTTTCATCACCTGTTAAGGTCGTGTCTGCCAGGCTTCTCCACTGCAGAGTTGCCGTTCTTCCCTT
>NW_012142634.1:464625-470160 GCF_000956105.1 Propithecus coquereli
GATTTTTCTTTCTTAACTCCGTACTCTTATCTCCCTGTAATGAGTGACTCTATGGTTGGATTTCTCATCTGCTTATCAGATTTTTTCCCATAGCAGTTTTCTAGGTAATTAGATAGTCTGGTTTGCTGGTAGAGGGTTTTAGTTAGGTGTTAGGATTGGGTGAAGTTAGAGTGGGGCCATGTCCTAGGATATGAGGTTTGAGTCTTGCTATCAGATGTGCTGTTGTGCCATGTTCTTCTTAGAGGTACTGGCAAGAGGAGGCCTGGCATTGCCTTTGTTATACTTCTGGACTAGTTGAGAGGAATAATTTGAATTCTGGTTAAGGAGACTAATAGTTAATCAGGAAGATGTAATCTGACTTTTGTATTGTTTATATTCAAATGATAGGTTCTGACCTTTTTTTTTTAAGCTTTAATTTTTATTTTGATTGATTGAGATAGATAGAGTCTTGCTCTGTTGCCCTGGGTAGAGTACAGTGATGTCATTGTAGCTCACTACAACCTCAAACTCCTGGGCTCAAGCAATCCTCTTGCCTCAGTCTCCGGAGTAGCTGGGACTACAGGCACGTGCCTTGATGCCCAGCTAATTTTTCTATTTTTAGTAGAGACGGGGTCTTGCTTATTGCTCAGGCTGGTCTCGAATTCCTAACCTCAAGCAGTCCTCCCACCGTGGCCTCCCAGAGTGTTAGGATTACAGGCGTGAGCCACCGCACCCAGCCTTAAGCTTTAGTTTTTAAAAAAAATTAAAAAAAAAAGTTTTTGGTAAAGAAGGGGGGATCTCTCCCTATGTTGACCAGGCTGGTCTGGGACTCCTGGCCTGGGGCCACGAGTCAAGCCTATAATCCCAGCACTTTAGAAGGCCAAGGCAGGAGGATCGCTTGAGGCCAGGAGTTCAAGACCAGCCTGGGTAACATAGGGAGACCCTGTTTATACAAAAAATAAAAATCAAAAAAGATTTAAAAAAATAACATGGAAAAAACCCAAAGTATGCATAAATTTGTGACTGTACATGGTCAAAGTTCATTCTTGTGATAGTTGAAATCATTAAATATTCTGCCTTGTAAATGGATGCAGCAAAAATAAAAAACCCAAAATACAACAGAAACCCCTCTCCAAAGTATGCATAAATTTGTGAGTGTACATGGTCAAAGTTCATTCTTGTGATAGTTGAAATCATTAAATATTCTGCCTTGTAAATGGATGCAGTTAAATTATAAACCCCTTAGTATAATAGAATCCAGAGTTCACTTGATGGCGAGATGTTTTTGAGATGACAGATTAGTATTCCTCAAGAAGAAATTTTTGCACAGCTCTGTAACTTGCCATTTTAAAATCTTGTGCCTTATTTGTAGGACAACATAACTGTTTCTTGCAAACAAAAATGCTATTTCTGGTGATTTTCGTTCTTATAGACTGTGTTTAGTCTCTTTCATAATAGCAAAGGGTGCAAACATGGTATCACCCGAGTATTGAAAGAAGCTGGTGAGCAAATGGGGTAGAGAGACAGAGGAAAACGATCCCCAAATGGAAGCCCCTCATACCTGCAGGGTGGGCTACAGAGGATGAGATTCCTAGGTGGGGGAGAGCAAATAGGCTCATGGTCTAATCAGTGCCTTTTTCTTAAGCAAGCCTAGTCAAATCAACATGCTATTGTTTGTGGAAGAGTAAAAGACGGATTACTCCTAGGTAAGAGATGTAGGTGAAAGAGGCTTTGCAAAGATAGTATTTAGAAATGCCACGAAGCCAAAAATATAATAATCCAGCATTGAGTTAATTGAGTTGCTGCCGGCAGAGATGGTGAGAAGATATAAAAACATTCCTAATTTGGGTGAACCCCCAGCCCCTCTGTTATTCTACATTGTTTCTTTCCTTCTTGAATTTAACCCAATCTGAAATTCTCTAGCTCACTTGCTCTACTGGTTTATGGTAGGTGTTTCTTCCCTACTGGAAGGGAAGCTCCCTGAGCGCAGGGAGCTTGCCAGTTGTGGTCACTGTTCATCCCCAACACCTGGAATAGCACCTGACATAGTAGGTCCTCAGTCATCTTTATTAATGGATAAAATCCGTTAATCTGAAGAAAGGCAGATGTCTCATTTAGCATTATAGAGAATTATAATATTAATGAAGGCAAAATAGAATGTGTTTGCCTGAGGCTCTTTTCTCCAGATGAAATTGAAAATGTATTCTGTAGTTAGCTTGCAGTGTTGGATTTTTAAAAGGAAAACTGCTAGATTGTCTATGATACTGTCTTTCTCATACCATATCATAAATGCACGTTCTCTAGAAAACATGGATTGAACACCTCAGTTCTTAGGGTTTGGTACTGAGTTGAAAGAAAAGTAAGTTGTCTATCCTCAGGGGCTATATATTCCAATCAAGAGGCTCAGTAGAGAAGTTCCTAACATTAACATAGCTATTGCAAGGCCAGACCTAGTGGTCTTATGTCATATGAACCATTAGGAACCATGGTGTCTAATAGCAGATTTTTTTTTAACAATGGTAAACTCACTGACGGTTTGCTAAAGCAAACCCTTGATTTATTTTTTTTAGTCAAACTTCCCATGGTATTTTGGGGGGCACAGTGCTTATCGAATTTGGGGATGTCTTTGAAATAATCACTGTTTGTTTCTCCTTTCTAGCTGGAAACTTTTGGGGTAGGACTTTGTCTGCTATCTCCAGTTCCACGGACCCAACCAGTTATGATGGTTTTGGACCATTTATGCCAGGATTTGAAATCATTCCATATAATGATCTGTCTGCACTGGAGGTACTTCACTAGTATCATGGTACTTAGCTCATAGTAAATAGAAGTTAAACCTGTTAAGTATATGGATTAAAAATACATTACATAACAGTAATGAAAATTTATCTCATTTAGCTTGGGCCAAGATTTCAGACTTGTTTTTAGTAATGGTCAGTTAGTTTCCAACACAGGAAAAACTGGGTTCTGTGATGTAATCCTTACAAATGACCCAACCACTTTGGATTTCTATCCTTCATAACAATTAACTTAGGTATTACCTGTTTAATTACTAGGTAAAATTTCTATTTTCAGTTAGATTTTTAAAATTATGAAATGGAAAACTTTTGTAAGAAAGCCTTAAAATGGCTTTAAAAGGCCATTTACTTTAAGTTTTATTTATAGTACATTTATGTATTAGGAAATATAGGTAGGTGTAACTTAAAGCTGAAGTATTTGGAGCTTCTGTTAATTTAATGTCACTGAAAAATATATACTTATGAAGTCAGAATATAAGTTAGTGCAAAAACTTGATTTGCATACTTAACAGGGAAATATGTAGAGTATATGATTTCAGATTTCCAAATATGGTAGAAAGGAAGTTACTAAAACTTATTCCTCTTTCTTTGTAGCGTGCTCTTCAGGACCCAAATGTTGCCGCGTTTATGGTGGAGCCAATTCAGGGCGAAGCGGGTGTTGTTGTTCCGGATCCCGGCTACCTCGTGGGAGTGCGAGAGCTCTGCACCAGGCACCAGGTTGTCCATGTTAACTGTTGGTGATGAGGCCAAAGCAGCTCCTAACTGCCCTCATCTGTTTGAATTCCGCTGATAGGATAAATGCAAAGATTAAATCACGCTTCTACTAGAGGGAGATGATGTTCTAAGAGCTAAAGAACTTTTTAGTGCTTAGAAACCTGCATAGCAGCTGACTTTTTCCTGTCTCTGGAGCACTGGCCATAGCCTAGACTCTGGGCATACCCTAGCTCTAACAGGACAGGGGTTGTGGGGAGAAATAAAGATTGCTATGTTCTTCGTAGAAACAAAAATGCTAATTAATATTGTTACATTTTTTTCCCAATAGGTTCTGTTTATTGCTGATGAAATACAGACAGGATTGGCCAGAACTGGCAGATGGCTGGCAGTGGATCATGAAAACGTCAGACCTGATATAGTCCTTCTTGGAAAGGCCCTTTCTGGGGGCTTATACCCTGTAAGGCTAATGTCCAGCCTCTCTGTTCCCTGCTCTGGTGAAATATACCCCTAACGTATTTTGACATTAATCGATTGTGACAATGATGCTTTTCAGATGGTTTGATTTTTCCAAGTGTGCTGTAGGTCACCTGGAATAAAACATCTGTAATAAAAACATTTTAGGATTCCAGTGTGTGACCCACTGGTTAATTTTGACGAAAGAATTGAGTATGCCTTGGAATTTGCTATGGCATTTGATTTGGGTGGGAGCATTTTACCTCAAAGGACTCCCATAGACGCCTATCCTTTTTTCCACTGTTCAGAAACATGGCATTACTGATTGTTTAAAACCATGACTGATGAACACAGAGATTGAAAAAACTGATGTTTTATTCTTTTCTTGAGTTTGCTCTTCAGAGTCAATGATTGGTATTGGATTATAGGGCCCTCAAGCATAGACATTTTTGTTGAATAGACTGAACTTTTGCTGCAGAAAGTGCTCAACTCTTTTCTAAGCATTTGCTTTTGTTTAAAATTTTTTTTTCTCCTTCCTCTCTCCCTCAACTCCCTGCCCTGCCCATCACCTAGGTGAGTGTTGCCCCCTGTTTTCTACGCATTTAAACAAAGCATTTCGCCTTGAAATTGGAAGGGATTGTAAATTGTATCATCACAGAAATAACTTTTCTCTTTTAGTTCAAAATTGTACTGTGTGCCATTGGAGTGTGCCTGATGTATTTCTTAGGCTGTTACTTGTAGTTAGGATGGGAGACATGAGCTCTTGTTTATTGGAGCAGCTTCACATCAATGTTTGTGTTTCTCGTGTGCTCTGAATAAGAACGCTTAGTGCTGAGAAATGACGTGGTCAATTCGCTGTCTTTCAGGTGTCTGCGGTGTTGTGTGATGATGAAATAATGCTGACCATCAAGCCAGGGGAGCACGGGTCGACATACGGCGGCAACCCCCTCGGCAGCCGGGTGGCCATTGCAGCCCTTGAGGTAAACGCTGGCACAGCCATCCGGTATCTGTTTCTTTAAGTAGTGTTGAAGCGATTTTTAATTTGGACCTACCGGTATAAGAAGGAATTTAATAAGATCGCCAAATATTAGAGAACATGAAGGAGAAGGGAAAGATTCCAGGATCAAGACTTTCTCAAAAAGTAATTCAGCTTTCAGTGAAGAAGATGCAGTTGCAGGCGTAGTGGGGCCGCGGGCCCCTGCTCGGTATTTACTCACCGCTGCTCGCCCTCGCTGAGGAGCAAGTCAGGCAGGAGGCTGCACTGCAGCCGTGGCTTTACAGATGCCGGGAACACACCATGGAGCCAGAGGTGACAATTCAGCAAATTAGAATTACCCTAACCCCTCGCAGCGTAAAATCCCCAGAGAAGGTGTGTGTCGACTTGATCAGAGACGCAAAGGAGAAGAATCTGAAAGTAAAGGACCAGTTCGGATGGCTGCCAAAACCTTGAGACTCACGACACAAAAAACTCATTGTGGTGAAGGCGCTAAGACTTGGGACTGCTTCCGGCTGAGACTCCACGGAGTGGAAGCGAGTCATTGACTCTCACAGTCCTTCCGAGGTTGTTAGGCAGATTACTTCCATCAGTTTT
>NW_012142634.1:472610-472927 GCF_000956105.1 Propithecus coquereli
GAACACTGGCCTTGCAAGTGTCCTTTGCTATCCCTCCCTCCCTCATTTTAATACTTTGTCTATCAGTAGAGGTTGTAGGAGCTATGTTAATATTGCTATGGGTTGGTCCGAGTGCAGCGGTGTTTACAACTAATTGATCAAAACCAGTTACAGATTCCTTTGTTCTTTCTCCACTCCCACTGCTTCGCTTTTCCAGCCTTAACAAAAAAAAAGAAAAAATAGTGATATGAATGGCAATGATGGTGTTGATGATAAATATAATGCTAGCTGCCACTTAATTGAGCATTTGATGCTTTAGTACATCCTTTGTAACCCTT
>NW_012142634.1:473547-503173 GCF_000956105.1 Propithecus coquereli
TAATTATCTGTGTCATTCTCAAGTTCTTTTTCATTGGTTCCTCATGTGGTTAATATAGCAACCTTAGCACATTCATATATATTTTTTTTGCTTGGTCTTTTTCATTTATGAAAAACCAACAAAAACTTTGATGTCTAATTATACCATTAAAATCTAGTTATGAGGCCAGGCACAGTGGCTCATGCCTGTAATCCCAGCGCTTTGGGAGGCTGAGGTGGTAGGTGGGAGGATTGTTTGAGGCCAGGAGTTCAAGACTAGCCTCAGCAAGAGTGAGACCCCTTCTCTACAAAAAAATAGAAAAATTAGCTGGGCATGGTGGTGTGTGCCTATATCCCAGCTACTTGGGAGGCCGAGGCAGGAGGATCGCTTGAAACCAGGAATTTGAGGTTGCCGTGAGCTCTGATCAACTACTGTACTTTAGCCTGAGCGACAGAGCAAGATCACGTCCCCCTGAAAAAAAGAATAAGAACAAAGTAAGCTTGTAGCTCAAAGCTTCCTTCCTTTTTTTTTCTTTTTTGTGCAAATTTATGAGGTACGTGAGAAATTTTGTTACATGTATATAATGCAAAGCTTCCTTTCTTGAGCTAGTACTGGGAATTCTATTTTGCCAGGCTGTACTTTACCCATATATATGGCATGGGATGTTTAAACATTTATCTTTGAGCATACATGTTTCACCATTTTTCTTTAGATTGTGATGCTTGGAAGGTGTGTCTGCGGCTTCGAGATAATGGACTTCTGGCCAAGCCAACCCATGGCGACATCATCAGGTTTGCACCTCCGCTGGTGATCAAGGAGGATGAGATTCAAGAGTCTGTTGAAATCATTAACAAGACCATCTTGTCTTTCTGAGGGCCCCTGGGGCCTGCTGGAAACATGTTCTATGAAAGCTCTGCTCTTAATGCAGGCACGTTCCACTCCTACATGTCTTCAAAGACTTTTTTTTGAAATATATATTTTTTTCAGTTGATACATAATAGAATGACATTTACGAGCCTGCCGTTTGCTGTGTAACATACCTAAGAGAATATAATGGCATCTATATTCAGTGCAGTGTTTTTATGTGTGTATAATCTATCTATATATAGGCAGCCATTAAATCAAGTCCTTTGGTATAATTTATATATGTTTTTATAATTTCCTTGCTGGTATATATATTTCATATTTGAAAGAGTTATCTCCAGGGTATTACATAAAAGACTTGCTTAACCTTATAAAGTTGAATCATTGTATGGTTAATGGGTGCAAAAGTATAGTTAGATAGATTGAAAAATATTTGATAGCACAACAAAGTGACTATAATCAATGATAAGTTAGGGTATACTTTAAAATAACTAAAAAAGTGGAACCGGAATGTTCCTAACACAAAGAAATGTTAAATGCCTTAGGTGATGGATACTCCAATTACCCTGATTTGATTAATTTGTATGGTATGCCTGTATCATATGTACCCTGTAAAGATACACAACTATTCTGCACACATAATAATTAAAAATAAAACAATTTTTAAAAAGTTTCAATCATTGTAATAATTAAATTCAGATGAAATACTAGTTTTAAGTAAACTTCATATTGGCCAACATCAGGGTGTGTTCTATGGATATCATTATTTTGAATTAAGAATTAATGTTTAACATTCGTAAATTATATTTTAAGTGCTTGATTATAATTTGTAAAAAAAAGTTTATTTTCAATGTTTCTTTAAATTTAAAATAAAGCTCATATTTCTAATACCTAATTTTGTGATTAATGTTGACCTAAAAGGAAGGAGCTGAGGCAGAATTAATATGGAGAGTTTATTTGGGCCGAGGTTGAGGACTGCAGCCCTGGATACCTTAAAGGTGCTCAGGAGAACAAAGGAGAGACTCCATTTTTTTTTAAAAAAATGGGGCAGTTACAAAACTTGTTCATCAGGAATTCTCATTGGTTTATAGAAACCACGTTGGCTAGTGATTGGTTATGCATTGCTGAACTACAGGGTGTGGCACTTTATGTCTCCTAAGTCAGTCTTAGCAAGTGGCTTCAAGAGGCAGTTATTTGCCCAAGGGGGAGCAAGATGTGGCTGCTGTTTCATTCCAGTTCCTCTCTGGGCCTGATAATTGAAGAGGGCTTGAATTCCTCGATAAATTTTCTTCTTTCTCCTCCCACATCAGTGTGCTATTATGGCAGTATTATCAGTCACCTAACATTTTTAAGCTCTGAGACTGTCGTTACCTTGTTTTTTATTTTTTTGAGTCTCACTGTGTTGCCTGAACTAGAGTGCCGTGGCGTCATGCTAGCTCACAGCAACCTCAGACTCCTGGGCTCAAGCAATCCTTCTGCCTCAGCCTCCCGAGTAGCTAGGACTACAGGCATGTACCACCACGCCCGGCTAATTTTTTCTATATATTTTTAGTTGTCCGATTAATTTCTTTGTATTTTTAGTAGAGACGGGGTCTCGCTCTTGCTCAGTCTAGTCTCGAACTCCTGAGCCAATTGGCCTGCCTCGGCCTCCCAGAGTGCTAGGATTGCAGGCGTGAGCCACTGCGCCCGGCCGTTACCTTGTTTTATTTCATATATTTTCTAAGACCATTTCAGCTTGCTTTGGTGATCTATAGAAAAATAAAAATTATAAATAGGAAATACATCTGAAAGATAAAAGTCTCATACATCCCTTTCAAAATGATGGCTTTTTTCCTGTGCATATACTGATATTTATCATTTGTATTAAACTTGTCCCTTCTACATATGGTGTTTTGCAGCTTTTTTTTTTTTTTTACCCGAACAGAACATTTTGGGTGTTTTTCCTTATTGGTAATTACAAGGTTATCTCATTCTCAAATGACTAGTATTTCATAATGTGGGACACATTGTAATTTCATCTCATACCAGGGGACTGTTTGACTTGTTTTGGGGTTTTCACTCTTTAAATAAAGCTTGTGACCGCCTTATATTTTTGCACAATGGTGTGAGTGTTTCTGTGGAGTAAATCCCTGGAAGTAACTTGCTGTTCAGAGGGAATGAAGTTTTCAATTTAATTGTACCGATTGTTCCCTGCCTCCCCCTAGTTCTAACAAGTTACTCTCTTAGCAGCCAGAGAGTTGGGGGTTTGGTACTCTGGGTAATGTTCTGTCACTTATTGACTAAGTTTAAATGTGTGAGCAGTTACAGGAAGGTCTGCTCATAACCAATTGCAACTGGGCTGGCACCCAGGCCAGGTAATTTTAAAGCTCCCCAGGGGATGCAAGGTTGAGAACATGTCTTAGGAATCTTACAAAAATGCAGATTCTGATTTCTGTGTGTGTACATAGGTACCTTAGATTCTGCATTTCCAATAATTTTCTGGGGATGTACTAGCTGCCTTAGCGCATGTGATCGTTGTCAGGAGTCAGTTTAATTTGCATTCTGTGATTCTCATCAGAGACGGCCTAAAGGCCAGGTGATCTTAACAAATCCACAATCTCCCTGCTAAATTCTTTGAAGGCCTTAATGATGTGAGAGAGGGCCAGAGGCAGGAAAGCACTGGGAGTTGTGGAGAACAGAACCTTGGGTGCAAGAAGGTGGGCAGTGATGGAGAGCCTTGGGTTCTAGGCAAGATGTTGGGGCTTGGTGAGCAGTAGGGTCACTGAAGGAAGGGAGTGGAGCAGCAAAGTGGCATGAGTCTAACTATTAGAAAAACCTGGCAGGGTGGACGTTAGGACTCAGTCGTCCAGTTGCAGGGTGGCACTGGTGGTGGGCGGTGGGGTCTATGTGCAGCAGGGACGGTCAGGCACGGGCATGCTTGCTTCACTGCAGTGTCATGAGGATGAAGTGGGGGTAGTGAGGGGAAGCAGGGTAGTGGGGAGGCAGGGAAGAGTTACAGGCTTTGGCATTGGATTTGGTGTGGAGGATCAGTGCTACTCATCTGTGAGGAAGTGGGATACCACCTACCTTTCGGGAGAGTTTGGAGATTGAAAAAGATGGTGCAGGCAAAGCCCCTGGCCTACTACCCAGCGCAGAGTTGTGGATCAATAAATGAGGTGTTAGCTCCCTGCTCCCCAACACACACAATTGAAAGAGTTGGGGAGAGAGGAAACTTCCAGAAACAGAATCTTCTGGATAAGGGTGCTATCTAGATAAGGAAGAGGTGGGGTAGAATTGACAGGCCTGGCTGTACCATGAAGGGGAGGAGCCATCCAAGCTAGAGGAGAACTCACAGAGTATGGATGTCCGGATACATGGGCCCTGGGTTAGACCTGTCCAAGGAAAGTTATAATCCTGGTGCTTTTTTTTTTGCACTGAAAACAGTCACTGCCCTTGCTCTCCATACCCCCCAATGAAGACCTGGCCTTCCAGAATACCTCGTCTAAATTAATCATTGAACACATAAAAAAACAGGTTGGGACAGGATAGCTGATGTACCCAGAATAATACAGGATTGGAAAATGACAATGCATGACAAGCCTAGGAATTTTAAGCTCCCAGCCTCCTCTGCAGCACACGCCTCCATGCTGGGGAGGCTGCACGAGGGGGCATGGGGAGGTTTGGGTCTGTGCCTTTCAACGCTGCCTGTACATTGGGGTCGCCTGGCCTGCTTAGAAAATCAATATCGAAGTCCAAGCCCCACCTCAAACCGATTGTATCAGAATCTCTGGAGATGGGACCTTGGCATCTGCATATTAAATGCTTCCCCTTGTAGAGTGAGTGTTCAGTGCAAATGCAGGGTGTCATTCACTCACCCAAGCCAGGCCCTGGGCTTGGTCCACCAGAGAATGCAGCACATGGTTGCTGGCCTTCTGGGGCTTTTTATTATACTAGATGCATTTATTCAAAAAGTGTTCATTGAGTACCATTTGGCTGGCCCCGGAGGATAGGCAGTGGTTCAAAGAAATAGCTTTTATTAAACAGTTTGCACCAGGTGTGATTCTAAATGCCTCCAGTCTCACCACAGGTACTATTAATATTTACCCCCATTTACATACAGATGAGGAAACTCACAGAGGGAATGGCCTGAAAAAATGGCAAAAATATTTTCTGTCTCTTTAAAACATCCTCCACTCCTTTTTGAGAACGAAAGCCTGCATCCCTGCCTCAGGCCAGTGGTTGGGGGCACAGGGTAAGTCTTTCCTTATTTGTGCAACAGGAGGTGGCCCAGCCCAGACCTGGTAAAGGGAGGTCCTGGGTGGAGGTCACAGGATTGTCATCAGTGGAGATGGGACAGATCAGAATCGACAGATGTAATTGAGCAGCAGTTGCCTGAAGCTGCATGGCCACCCTTTGAAAGCTCTGTATTTCTGATTATTGTGAGGACCACGGCATTTCAGACAGGAGTCGCCATCCTCCTCCTTTGCTGGCAAAGTAATAAAATTCCTCTTTCCTTCTCCTCAAACCACTTGTTCTCCTTCAGATGAGACCTTGAGGCGCAGCTTTCGGTAACAAAACCAAGCCTGAGAAACACACATAAACTTGCTTTAGGTCACTGAAATAGTGGAGGCGCCCAAGAGCCCTGCCGGGCAGCACGAGGCTCACAGGTGGGCCAGGTGCCGCAGGCTGGGTGGGAGCTGGGGCTCAGCTGCAGCTTTTGTCTCTGGAGCTCGGCTGAGAAGCCCCTGGTGTGTGTAAAAGCATTTCAATTTGTTTCTAACTTGAGGGATGATTTTAAAAATACCAGCAGGAGCCACTGAAATGCATAGTATATACACAGAAGCAGCTTAGTCTGTTTAGGAAAAAACTCTCTAAAATACATCTGAGGACTCATGCCACTGCTCTACACATGTGTAGGCTCAGGAGTTCTATTTGCTCTCCAGCCCTTACTTTGATTAACTTGCACATGAGATGTTTTCCCCTATCCATCAGCCTGCTAATTGTTAATGAAATATCTGAACTGATGTGGCTTTTGTAATTTGCATCCCAATCCTGAAGCACAGAGCAGATGATAGCTACAGATAGGGCCTTGGGTAGGGGGCGGGGTGTAACTTGGTGGCTTTCCCGCAGGTAGGTCCCCAAGATAGGAAGTGAGGGGTACGTAAAACCCACCAGCTCCCAATCTCTCCTGCCTTCCTTTTTTATTCAGAAAATCACTTTAATTTAGAGCTCCTGAGTGCCAGGCCTTGTACCTGTTAACCAGCTGGAAGTAATTATTCCTGGGAGTCATTTAAAAATGTCAACCTAAAGGGAAAAAACTGAGGCAAACTTAATATACGCAGAGTTTATCTGGGCCAAGTTTGAGGACTGCAGCCTGGGAGCATAGATTCATTCAAGTTGTTGCGAATATACACTCCAATTAACAGCAGTTACAAGCAGGGTTTTAAAGGAAAAGAATAGGCAATTCCTAAATTGTTTTCCAAGAATTTACATTAAAATAACACAAGCTATTTATTGGTTACACATTGTTCATTGTACCCCAAATTCCAGGAACTTGGAGATTTGGGGTGAGGCAGCTAGTCAGGAACTGATGGCTTCAAACAATTGCCCCCCAGGCAGGGGGCGAGCGGGGAGTGCATGATTGTAGTCCCATAATCCGGTCTCTCTGGACCTGATACATTTTGCATATCTCACATAGCTCTCAGACTGCTCTGAGCTCTTTTTATTGTCTCAAAAATATGTGTGCAAACAACATGCAAAACTGCGGGACTTCAGTGGGGGACCTGGGAGCTGGAACCTGGGTGAGAGCCTGCTTCTGCCCCAGGAATCCTAGAGTCACGGAGGGGCCACAGCAGTGCTTTGTGAGAATGCATTCCTGGACTTTCCCACCTGTGTGGCATGTAAGCCGGCACAGGAACCTGGGGAGGCCTCCTGATGACTGGGTGACCTCAGGCAACTCACTGCCTCTCTCTCCTTTGTTGACCCAAAGTAAGTGACTGAGGCAAAAATCTCAGTCAATGGAGGTTTATTTAGCCAAAGTTGAGGACACCGCCAAAGCTGAGGCTGTTTTTCCGAAGGGGAATTTGGAATTTTCAGTATTTAAAGGGGAGTAAGGCATATAGGAAGAAATAAAAGGTGGGGGTGGTAGTGAAACAAAATGGTTACATCCTTTTGAGACCCAGGAAAATGTACATTTTACGTAAGGTAAGGGGAATGTTAAAGGAGAAAAAGGGAGTGTAGGAAGCATCAATTATGTAGATGTCCCTGGGTAGGTGGAAGAATGTCTGATCCTGCCTAGTCTCTGTTCTAGGCCTGTGGAGATAAACTTGTAATTCTTTTATTTTTTGAGTCTCACTCTTGCCTGGGCAAGTGCCGTGGCGTCAGCCTAGCTCACAGCAACCTCAAACTCCTGGGCTCAAGTGATCCTCCTGCCTCAGCCTCCCGAGTAGCTGGGACTACAGGCACATGCCACCATGCCCTGCTAATTTTTTCTATTTTTAGTAGAGATGGGATCTCACTCTTGCTCAGGCTTGTCTCAAACTCCTGAGCTCAAGCAATCCTCCCGCCTCGGTCTCTCAGACTGCTAGAATCACAGGCGTGAGCCACCAAGCCAGGCCTGTAATTCATTATTACTGTGGAATGGAATAGACTGTAGTTTTAGGTGCTAGACAAAGATAAAATTTGCATGTCCTTGCTTATGGGAGGTCAGCAAGGAATTTCCTTAACGAATGATCTGTAGGGACAGTTTTTCACCTTCTTTACCTTCCCTTTTGCATAAGGAGTTGGGGGGTGGGTGGTGATCCTGAGATTTTATTTTCTTTTTACACCTTTATGAAATGAGGGGGTGGAATTAGGACGGTACAGTCATGCATCAGTTAATGATGGCCAGGGGTCGGGGGACGGGTTCTGGGAGATGCTTCATTAGGAGATGCTTCATTAGGAGATGCCGTTGTCATGGGAACAGCACAGCGTGTACTTACACACCCTAGGCTGTAGGGTGCAGCCTGTGGCTCCTAGGCTGCACACCTGCACAGCACGTGACTACTGAATACCGCAGGCAGCTATAACACAATGATGAGTATTTGTGTGTCTAAACATAGAAAAGGTGCAGTAAAAATACAGTATTACAATCTTTTGGGAGCACAGTCGTATTATTTCTTAAAGCCTGGTCCTGGCTGTGTTGGTCTCCGGAGGTGGAACCTGGAGGTCCGCCTGGGACTGACCCAGTGAGTCTGAGCCCCCAGCCAGAGCGCACCCGGCTCAGGCGTCTCTCAACACGCCTTGAGAACTCTCAGAGGACCCAGGGTCTGAAGCTGCTGGCCGGTTTCACATAGAGACTGCCAGAAAAGGGCCACTAGCGTTCTGTGAGCTTGTCATTCCCTATCTCTGATTTTCAGATCCCCTTGTGACTTAGTTTCCCCCCAAGTCAGTTTCTCAGGAACTGACCCTATTTCAATGTGGAGGGGCTTCAAGCTCTGGGAGGAGGATAGGAGCGTGGCGAGCTCCCCCTCGCTTCCAAGACCCAGCGCCCACATGCAAGTGCGTCAGCAAGCCCGGGCGCCGCTCCTGGGGGTTCGGTTCGAGCGGTTCGCGCAGTTCGCAGCCGCGGGGCCCCGGGTGCGCTTGGACCGGCAGGGGGCGCTGTCGGCAAAGCGTTGCTCCCGGCCGGACTCGAGCCACTGCGGCGCGCGTGCGCGGGCCGGGGGCCGGGAGCTGGGCGGGGAGATGGGGGAGGTGGGCCTGGAGCTGGGAGGAGGGGTACGGAGGGGTTCCCGGGAGCTGGACGGGGTTCGGGGACGGGGCCTGGAGGTGGGCGGGGGCCTACGGCCGGGGGCTGGAGCTGGGTGGGGGCCGCCGCCCTCCTCAGCCGCGGGCGGCTGCTCTCCGCGGGTCCGGCGTCCCCACGCGCGACGGAGCGGTGCGCTTTTGTGGAAGTGATCACTGTGGTAGCGAAACGTGTTCCTTGAGGACAGTTGAGAGAATGCCGAGGCCCAGGCCCCTGCCTGCACACTGGTGCGGTGGCCGTCGGCCCCGGGCTCGGGCTGGCTGCGCGCCAGCGTGTCGCGTTCACCCCTCATCCCTCCGAGCCCCTCTTGGCCGCTGGTCGCTGAGGGGGTGATGCTCCCGGGCCAGCCCAGTCCGGCAGGCCCTGGGTGTGTGGGTGCCGCAGGGAGGAGAAATATCTTTTCTTCACCGTCTTGGGCTCATGGCTGAGGCCCCTATAACAAAAGTCAGATTAACAAGAGAAAAGCGTGCAAATTTATTTAATATAAATGTTATCTGACACCAGGGCCTTAGTAAGGAAATGAAGACTTAAAGAAATGGGTAAACCTGTTTATTTTTTTATGCTGGGTTTGATGAAGTGGACAGTCTTGGAAAAGTATGATTGGATAGAAAAGTAGTATTCAACGGTAACCAACAGGGGCCCCAAGCCAGGCCTGTTTGTTCAGGTTCTTCTCTGTGTCCTTGTGCCTTCAGGAACTGCGATGATCCTTTCCTCTGGGTATAGGGAGGGCACCTCCGGAATGAGGGTGTTCTGTCCTGCCTGGGGGGAAGGTCAGCTTGGTTTTATGTCCTGCTTCAGGGGAGGAGGGGCGGAGGTGAGAATGATCTTCCTGCTTCCGCTGTTTTCTCAAATGCCACTGCCGTATTTTAGGGCAGTGTGTCTTGAACCCTACCAGTGCCAACGATGAGGCCAGTGCCTAGGGCCTAGATTTGGGCTTACCTCGGACTTCCTGGATGGGAGGGAGGTGCAGCCCCCACACCCCAGCAGATAGAAGCTGGCTTCTGAGTCCTAAGAGGCTGCTTACCAGCTCCGTGGCCATGGCCAAGCGTGTAGCCTCTGACATCTCAGTTTCCTCATTTAGATGATAGGGCAGCAGGCTGGGTGGAGGGGGTATAGGGTCCTGGGTCCTGCCTCTTGCTCCCTCTGCCCCTGACCTGACCTTTGAAGATTCTAAGACTCTTGGAACACTCTGGGATCACCCGGGCCTTGATAAACACAGCTGCCCTGTCCCTGCTCTGATGGGGGGGTTCATTGTGTCTGGGTGGCACTGGGAGTCCCACTGGGAACAGCCCTCCCGGGGTCAGGTCCTGGACCCACCAGCCCCCAGCACTGGGCCTCAGGGAGGTGCCTGCCCCAGACCCGTCAGTCCCACAGGGCTGTGTTGAGAGTCAGGATTTCAATGGTTTGGGTGGGGAACGGTGGGCAGGACAGAGTCGATGTGCTACTTAAGAGGGCTCAGGAAGTGAGGACACCCTGGGACACCTGGGGGCTAGGTTCTCACTCTGGCTTCACCTGGCCGAGGCCTGGGTTCTAATCCTGTACTCACCTGCCCAGTGCCTGCCTCTCTCCCCTGTGGTCTCAGTCTGATGAGTGGGTGACTAGTGGTAGGGACCTGTCCTTTATGGAGGAGACCAGGTCCTGCTTTAGAGTCACTAATTCCCACACCGGCCTCAAAAAGTTGTAGTTCAGGGAACCCAGGCCCAGGGAGGCCAGACAGCTCTTACCAGAGTCTTCAGGTGGGGAGGTGAGGCTCCACCCTCATGGACCTGGCTCCTAGACACCCCGCTAGCTTGTGGAGTTCAGTGAAACTCTAAAGCCCAGGCTCATGACCACAGCTGGCCCATGTTCTCCCACCAAGACTGGTCCAGCTTGGTTTGGCACATGTGGCCAGGGCTGGGGCTGGGCCCAGTGTGTTCCAGAGGCCAAGGGTAGAGGGGAGGTCACCTCACCTGTCCCTGTCGCATGGGGTGGAGTTCCACCCCTCCTGCCCTGGCGGGTCACGCTCTCTGGAGGGGGTCTGCCAGTTTGTCCTTTGGAATAGCCGGCGTTCTCTGCCGGGGTGGGAGGGGCCTCGTCTCCTGTTGGAGGAACGTCTGCCTCGGTGGTGCATTTGAGAGAGAGCAGCCCTCCTTCTTTGGGCTGCTCTGCCGTCAGGGTGGAGGAGGCTGTACCTCCTTGGGGAGCAGCTGGGGTGTGTCGGGCTGGCAGGAGCTGTGCCCGACGCCGTTTGCAGGACTCAGCACCTCCCCGGGCCTGGCTGTCGGTGCATCTACCACCAGAGCATTTGTTTGGGTCAACACGCCCCCTCCAACACAGCCAGCCCAAGGCCTGTCTGCGGTGCCAGCCAGACCAGGCCCTGCCTGGGACCAGCCACTTTTCCAGAGGAAACCTCGGCCCGGTCGGAGCCCCACAGCGATGCTCGCAGCTTTGAAGGTGGGAGCCCGAGGCGAAGTCAGAATTGCAGGGAGAGTAAACCGCCGAGGACCCAGTTAGGCCTGGTCAGCCACCGGGTGACTACAAAGGGACACTGTGTGGGGTGCCCTTGGAGCAGAAGGGACCCATTCAGTTCTCCAGACGCGATTCGCCTGCTAAGTAGGCGGGGAGGACCCTTGCGGTGTGCGGGCTGCAGGAAGGGGTAGGATGGGTGGGGGAGCTAGTGACCCTGCTGGGGAAGAGCCTGCTGATCGTGAGCCACTAGAACCTTCTGCTCCACACCTGACCCGCAGACCAGCTGCTCCGGAACCATGCAGGGAGCTCCTTAAGAAATGGCGATGCGTCAGCATTGGGTTGGGGGGCCTGGTGTGCCAGACCCCTGCCTGGCGCTTCACAGGCACCAGGCCTTCCCACCGCGGCCCGCGGCACCTGCTGCCTGAGCAGGCTCCCTGCGGCCCTGGCGCGGCTGGGGCAGTGCTGCTCCTTTACTCAGCGTGCTGTGCAGACAGTTCACGTTCTCCACATGCCCTGTTGTGAGAAAGGTTGCGAAGCACCGGTTTCTAATTTTATCTCCTAGCTGGGAGGTACTGTTATTATCCCCATTCCACAGGTGAGAAAACTGAGGTTCCGTGAGGTCAACTGACTTGTGCACATCACACCGATCTGGGGCTGGGGCTGGGCTTTCCCCCCAGACTCTGCCTTCTGTGCATGGTGGTGTTGTGAAAAGCTCCTCAGAGCTTCGGCTGCGTTGCTCTCTCAGAAGCCACAGTCCAGATAGCCTCTTGCGACCAGGTCACATGGCCTCATTGCACGTGGGACACCGTGGCTTTGGGTGGGGGAGGGGAGGAAGAGTCCCCCAAGAGTGCCGATGGATGGCATGGAGACGGGCCCCAGAGAGGGGCCCTGGGCTTCCTTGGAAGGGGGCCCACTCTGAGCAAGTTGCCCAGGCACACACATGACCTGCTATTGTCCCATGTGGCGGGCCAAGAGTCACTTCTAGATCCTTCTGGAGATGCTCCTGTTCCCGTCACAGCATCAGCTTGTTTGCTTAAAAATGGTTGGAATGAATCTTGATGGGCATCTGGTGGGCTTATGTGAGGTCACCTGACTTTGTGCCCGCCCTCTGTGCCTGGCATGGAGGCTGGCCTCAGTGGGTACTTGTTCTGGGCTTGCTGGGTGTAAGGTGAATGGATCCCGAGGTGGGGGCCGAGGGTGTGGCCAGCTGTCTGGGGCTAGAGCAAGGGCCCTGGGGCGGAGCAGGGCTTGGCAGTCCTGCCAGAGGCAGAGAGAGCATGACTGGGATCAGACAGGACCGTGGGGTCCTGAGCAGGGGGGGGTCCTGGGAGACCCTCGGCAGCACTGGCGTCTTGGGGGCAGGGTGCTGGGCATCGATGGGCTGGCCACAGGCACAGGCCTAAGGCACTGCTTGGTCCTCTTTCCTCCCGGGGGGTGGGGCCCACCGGTTTCAGACAGGCACAGCAGAGCACCAGCCGCGCTCTCGCGCCCCTCCCTGCCGTGCTGCCGAATCAAGTCAGGCAGGGAGGTTTCGGGGCGTCCCTGCTGCAGGCTCCTCATCCTCCCGGGCAGACGACCCCTTGGCAGAGGGGTGAATTTCGTGCATTTCGTGAATGATTCCATGACCAGAGTGAAGGGAGAGCCGTGCTGCCCGCTGGTCCTCTCGCAAGGACTCAGAAGAATGCGCCTGACAGGTGAAGAATGGGGGTTTGCTTAGCGAGCAGGTAGTTCCCAAAGTAACTCACGGTTTGCACTGAAAAAACGGGTTGCCGTTTCCTGGGCCATCCCTTGGGATCCTGCCCTCTGAGGCCTGGCAGGTGTTTCATTCTGGCTTGAGGCCGGAGAGAAGCCTTGGCTGGGGCCCTGTGAGGCTGAACCGAGCCCAGGGGGGCCACCAGCGTGTCCCAGTCTCCAGGAAATCTGACACTGTTGGTGTCTCGCCTCTGCTCTGGTTTTAAATGAAATATCAATGGGCAGGGAGGATAGAAGACAAGAAAATCTGGAAATAAATGTGGCTTCCTCAGCTCCTTAAGCGCTAGCTCAGAGATGGGCTCGTTACTCCCTTTAGGTCCCTGCTTGCTTGCAGGCTGTTGGCTGGGGGCTGCTCTCAGCTCCTGGAGGTCCCCATGGTCCTGCTCCCTTCCCTCCTGTCGTTGGTGGCTCATTTCCCCAAGGCCAGCTGGAGGGTCTCTGCCCCATTCTGGCAAGTCTGGGTCTTAGACCCTGTAACAATCGAGTGAGTGACTGGCTCAAAGTTTTGCCGTATTCTATGGACTAGCAGCAAGCCGCAGGTTCCACCTGCACCCAGGGGAGGGGGCTTAGACCAGGGGCATCCACTGTAGTAGTGAAGATTTACACAAAGTAAACAAAGAGGCAGGCAAGACAGCGAGAGAATGAAAATCTTCCCGGTGAGGAGATGCACGCACTCAGCCACGCTGCCCACCCCTGCACGGTCTAAACTGTGCTTCAGGCTAACCCACGGCTCAGGTCTGCAGCATTTGGGTAATATGGGTGCTGATGTGGCCAATGACTTTGCTGAGACAGGAAGCTAGACTTGATCTTGCTGCTGCAGGACACTGAAAATAATGAAAAAGTTGATTCCCATGCTGTCGGCCCCTCTTGGAAGGCTGACAAAGGCTCTGGTTCCGAGCTTCTTTGGCCCAGGAGGGTGATTAATGGGTTCTTTGTGTTTCCAGGGCTCTGTTTGGGTCTGTGGAGGGAGGGCATGGAATGGAAGGAGGCCCTGGGTGCTTGGGGGGTAGGGTCTGTGGTTGGCAGAGACTGCCGCTGACACCCTTTTATGGGACAGTGGCTGGATCCGTGGCCAGTGGGGGCCGGGATACAGGGGCAGTAGTCAGAGGGCCTGAGAGTGAGCCCACGGTCAACGTGGCAAAGACGCAATGGGAGTGGGGCTCCCTCTGCCCTGGGCCCTGGGTTCATGTGCAGCTGAGCCTTTGTGGGCAGAGGGAGGCCCAGGCGTTACTAATTTTGGGTGTCTGGTCAACCCTGGTGAGCAGGGCATTGAACAAAACCCTAAGAAACCCAAGGCTGCGTGCTGAGTGGAAATGTTTCACTGTCTGGGGAGGAGTGTGACCTGGCCCAGAGACCATGCTGCAGGGGATGAAGTTTGGGGGACGAGAAACAAGGGAGGTCTTCCAAAGCCTGGAGACCTTGAACTCTGTCCTTTTCAGGATCGCAGTGTCCCAGAGAGATGGCTGGACAGACTACGGGCTGGCCGCTTGGGTGAGGTGCCCCCTGGCTAAGTGAGCTGTGTGCGGAATGTGCTGGAGGTGGGATGATGGCTTTCAGTCCGGTCTGCCCTGGGGTGGCGGCAGGCTGAGTGGTCATGGGTTTGTCAGGGGCGTCAGCTAGATTTAATTTTATTTAGAAAAATTACCAAATGAGATATTTCTTGAATCTAAATGTCATGGATCAAACTCAGGCTTGTTAACACAAATAAAATAATATTTGCAACTGGCAGCTGCTTTATAAGGTCTGCAAAGTGGCTTCCTCTGTCTTGGGTAGAGCTGTGTGGTCGGGGGCGCAGGGTGTTATTACACCCATTTTACAGACAGGGAAGCTGAGGTTCTGCCTAGTAAAGTGACTGGCGCCAACTTCACCTGGCGTCTGTGGTGCAGCAGGGGCTGGGTCCCCACCGCTCTGCCCCTCTGCGAGTTCAGTGGTCCTCAGGCTTTGGAGTCCTCTGGGGACAAGTGGGCACTTTGGCAGCATCCGCGTGCTCTGCCTGGGATGGGTCCACCACCTGCATATTTTTGACAGACTTTAGACTTTCTGCTGCACAGCCAGAGTTGAAAACCCTTGGAGTAAAATTTCAATGATCAAAACAAGGTTTGATCAGGAAGTAGATGAGAGAAATACCATCCACTGCCTTGAGTAATTCATGACCCCCTCCAGCGACAATTGTTGGCTGATTTGTTTTCCCAGGACGGAATCAGACCACACAGTTGTGATTACGTGTTTGATGCTGACTCACTGCCAGTGTTGGGAGTTTAGAATCCATAATTCAGCAAACTTTATCGAGTACCTACTATGTGTGAGGCCACCGAGGCTGAGCTGGGCACTTCGGAGAGAACCCCGGGGCCAGGACACTGGCGTTAGCTTTACATATTCTGATTCTGCCAAGAGGCACCCATCAGCGGAATAGCCCAGGCAGGGTGGTGACAGAGGCTTCTGGTTGCTTTGATCTCCAGGTGGGGGCTTGTCTTCACCACCCTTGATGCCCGTCCTGGCTCTGCCATTGCTGGCTGGGTGGCCTTGGGTACCTGGCTAACCTTCCGCCGGGCCTGTCCGGGTCCCCTCCAGCCCGCACCGATCACAGTCTGTAATGCGTGAATGCAGAGCATCAGTTCAACAGTATCCTCAACAGGAAGGGCTTTGATTTCCCTCTCGGCTTTGACGGGTGGCGTTATTGATGTTTCTGCCTCTTTCTGATAGTGCTGGCGAGAGCCGTTCCTGTTCTCCACTGTGAGGGGTGTCTCTTGTTTCCAGTGATTTATTGCACTTACAACGTTGATGTTCACTAGGAACCACATATTTATTCAAGTGCAGAAGTTTGTTTTCCCCGAATGCATGCATGAAGGAAAAACAGACAAGTCAGAGTGTGGAAGGTCTTCCCAGTGAGTGTGACATACTGGTTTCCTTGGTTTTCCCAGCACACCTGCCCCTGCCCAGCTGGGCATCTCGAATCCATTTACAGACAACTGCCAAGAAAAGCTTGAGGTGGATTAATTTCAGAAATTGATGAACATCTCAAAAGTCAACCAGTGTTGGTAGGATGCTTGCAGTGCCAGGAACAGGGCCAGGGGCCAGAGAATGAAGACAGATGGCACCTCAAGGTCATGGGGGAGGGAGAGAAAAAAACATCAAAATTCATAGGTTAGGATGAAGGAGGAGTGGGGACAGAGCTGGGGACAGAGCTGAGTACAGCACAGAGCACAGAGGAGCTGGGAGGTCCCGGAGGAGCACGGAGGAGGTGCCATTTAAATTGGGCAGTTGGGGAGGAGCCAGTGAGTGACCAGGCCAGGAGCAAAGGCCACCCACCTGGACTCTGTCCAGGGCTCTCTCCCCTCAGAGCCACCTGCCTTACATTAAAGCCTTCAGCTGGCTTAGGAAATGGGCTGATCTTTTGGGGAACTCACAGGTCTTTGGGCGGCTAAGCCCCATCCTGCCCCACAGCACCCAGTGGTTCAGGTCTGGCTGCACCCCCTGGCTCCATGCACCCAGGGGTCCCCTTCTCCACCAGGGTCGTTAGCATCTCAGCATGAGGGCTTTCTCCTAGCAGGGTCCCTCTTCTGCCAGACCAGCTGTAGCACATGGCACAGGCCCCCCCCTTTCCCAAAGGCCCTTTATTTCAGAGTTTCCTGTGGAGTACTCCAGGAACACAGGACTAACAAGCCCGGCTCCAAATCAAGATCCCCCAAACCTCTGTGGGTTCTCAGACCTAGTGTCCTGGCCTGTTTCCATACCCCCCATCCTTTCTGACATAGTTGCTGGAACCTCTAAAGGTCCTTCTCCCTCAGTCCTGAGGGGGTGCTGGGTGAACTCTGCCGACTTAGCACCTGCTCTTCCCTTTGTCACTCTGACCTTGCCCAGGAAGGGACATGACAGCGCCATTGGAAGGAACACTAAAGAAGTGCCCAGGCTGCTGCTCTGTTGACCAAGGGTGAAATTTGCTTCTTAAAGATCCCAGACTAGGAGATGCTCCAGTTATCAGGCTCTTTGCCTCGTGGGTAAATGCACCTACACTTTGCTAAGAAAGGATCCTCCATGCCAACAACCTGGATGTTGTGAAAGTGTAATCTGCATGATCTAGGACCCAAAATAATTTAGAATGTGCTTCCAGTGGGATATCTCATACTATTACACAGGAAGTGTCGAGGTACCAGCTGGGGGAATTATTTTCAGGTAGGACTCCCAGCAGGAAGTGATCCATCCCTCCCACGAGGGTTTCATGGCAGAACAGTATAGGATTTAGTCAGACAAACCTGGAGCATATCTTGCCTTCACTTGTTCTAGCCAGATTGCCTTTGGCAAGTTGCAAACTTTCCTTGAGCCTCAGTTTCTTCGTCTCTAAAACTGTGCAATGATCTTATCCATGCATTTGGGTTGTTATAAATAAGAAAAGGCACATAGAATGCTCATCGGAGCACTTGGCCCCTGGCACTAAATGAATGGTAGCTGTGCAAGAATTTCTGCCAATGAAGAGTGGTTAACAGTGGAATGCGGTGTTATAAAAGGGTACAGACGCTGTTTCAAAACTGAGCTTCTCAGCTGGGCGCGGTGCCTCACACCTGTAATTCCAGTACTTTGGGAGGCCCTTGAGGCCAGGAGTTCAAGACCAGCCTGGGTGACATAGTGAGACCGTGTATCTACAAAAAAATAGAAAAATTAGCTGGGTGTGGTGGCCTATAGTCCCAGCTACTCAGGAGGCTGAGATAGGAGGATCACTTGAGCCCAGAAGTTCCAGGTTGCAGTGAGCTGTGATTGTGCCAATGCACTCCAGCCTGGGTAGCAGAGCGAGACCCTGTCCCTAAAAAACAAACAGACAGAACCTGAACATCTCAACAGGTACTTTAAAAATGTCCATGACCTACCTCGTCATTCTACTTTGAGGAATCTATCCCAGGAGAATAATCTATGATGCAGTCAAAGTTTTGTGCACAAACATGCTTTTAGAGCATAACTTATAAAGTGGACAATGGGAAACAGCCTAAATGCCAAACAGTAGGAGAATGGCTAAAAAAATTTATGGGAAATGTTCATTTTGGATTGTTAGACATTGCAAAGCAGGCTTTCAAAAGATATTAATGACTTGGGAAAATGTCCAAACAAATGTGAAGAACACAAAGTCGTGTGCAGCCAGGCCCCAGACTGAACCGCGGCATTGCCCAACACTGGCGGTGAGGACCAGCCACCTGGAGTCTTATCACATCCTCAGAGAGCCCTGAAAAAGAAAACCTGGCAGATTCTATGCTGGGATCCATGTTCAGCACTTTCTCTGTGTTTTCTCATTTAATCCTACTCAGAGACCCATCTCAATAGAGATGAAAAACCCAGCTCAAACCAACTGAGGCTAAAAAGGAAACCGATCGGCTCATGTGATTGAAAAGTTCAGCAGCAGATGTAGCTTCAAGCTCAGCTGGATCCAGGAACTGGAAAGTGTCATCGGAACCCCATCTCCCCAGCTGGCATTTAGAGGCCGAGGCCCAGGTCCTCTGTCCCTCTCTTCCTCACCCCAAGAGGCATTCTCTGCACCATGGCCAAGAAAGCTGCCTGCCCCCAGGATGCACCTCAGCCTTTGCAGCAATTCTAGCAAAAACAGATGGTCCTGTTTAACCAGGAAAATCCTGGAAAACTGTGATGAGCCCCCTGGAGACTTGTGCCCGTCTGTCAACAGGTCACGCATGAACTCACTCCAGGAAAGACAGGCTCTACCAGGAGAAGGAGGAAAGGCTTCTGGGAAGAAATCCCGATGTCTTTACAAATCTGTTTTACAGACAGAAGTTCAGAGAGGCTAAATAACTCACCCAAGGATACACAGCCACTGAGGAACAAGGATCCTAACTCAGGCCTGTGGCCACCAAAGCCTATATTCAAAACCACTCTCGTCCATTGCTCAGGGGAAAGAAGAGACAGCCAGCATCCAGCCTGGGAAGTGGGAGATCACACACGATCAGTTCCTTACTCACTCCAAAGCCTCCCACCAGAATTCTAGAGCCAGAGTGGCTGCCAGGAAAAGTGGAAAGAGCTGTGTGCACAGAGCTGCATGCCAATCAAGGAGCTTAGCTGCAGGCAGCTGAAGCTAATTCTGTTCATTAAAGCAAAACAGAAATGTATTAGGGGATATCAGGCAGCTCACAGGATGTCTGCAGAGGTTGGACAGTTAGGTTTGGAGGCTATGCAGCCAGGAATGAGGTTCAAAATCACTTCTCAGAACTTGGGAGACACCTGGAGACCTCCAGTGGGTATGGACACCTTCACGTGTGTTGCTGACCCCACCAATGAGCTGGCCATTTCTGCCTGAACCCAGCCCTGGAAGCCTCTAGAGCCAACATACAGGTATCTCTGCTGCCCCCAACCTCGCCAGCCTGGTGTCCACAGAGTCGCAGCCTCTGTGTTTCTGGCTCCCACATGCATAAACTGGCAGAACCCTTCTCAAGTATCTGTTCCCCTGGCTTCAAGGGAGGCTGGGAGGCAGGTCTCAGGCATTGTAAGGCCCTATAATGAGATGAGGTTTTTGCCTTTTTCCAAGATGTATGAGGTGGGGAAGGGGTAGACAAGGATGCTGGGTGGCCAAAGAGAATGACATGTGTCACTCAAGTTTCGACTGGAGCAATAGAACCATTAGTGTTTATATAGTGTCAGTGTTAGCTTCCTAGGGCTGCTGTAACAAACCACCACAAACTGGGTGGCTTCAAACAGCAGAAACCTGGGACCGTGCTGTCTCCTGGCTTCCCGTGGTTGCTGGCAATGCCTGGCGTGCCGTGGCCTGTGGCCGCATCACTCCCGTCTCTGCCTCCGTCTTCATGCAGCCACCTTCCCTCTGTGGGTCTGTGCCTTCACCTGGCATGCTCCTTTGCACGTGTGCCCGTGTCTCTTCTCTTCATACAAGGACACCAGTCATACTGGATTAAGGGCCCATCCTAATCACAGGATCTTAATTTACAACTTAATTACATATAAAGACCTTAACTCTTAATTACTACAAAGACCCTATTTCCAAATAGGTCACAGTCACAGGTAGAGGGGACTTGATGTATCTTTTTGGGGGATGTAATTCAACCCATATCACCCTCTCTTGAGTTTGCATCTTCCCTTGTGCTTGCTGGGACCACCCCCCCACAGACCTCCTGCATCCGAGTTCTCATCTCTGGTCGTCTTCGGGGGAACCCAAACGCAGACGGAAGGTAAAGGTCCTGAAGAGAAAAGGAAGCCAAGCCTAGGGGTGGGGAGGGTTAAGAACAAAGTTTCCCGTGGCCCAGCAGTCAAGAGACAAGTTTGAGTTTGGGGTGACCTCCGGGAGGTGGGGGAGCAAGAAAGAGCTGGAGAAGCTCAAGCAGGAGGAGCTTCCTTTCTCAGGATGTGGGGGACAGGCAGTGGGCAGTGGGGGGCTGGCAAAGGCTCTGGCTTGGACTGGGGCCACGTTGGGGAGGAGGTGAGAGGAGAGAGAAGGTCCAGGTGGAGCCAGTCCTGGGCTTGGGGATCCGGATGAGGGAGTCCAGACCGCCAGGCTGGGTCCCCTAGTCCAGCCGACTCTGGCTATGGCTGGGGACCCTGAGCCCCAGAGATGGGCAGCAACTTGCCTTGGCTCACAGCAGGGACTAGAGACTCCATCTCACAACCTCCTGTTTTGGCCTCTGCCCCCGCACCAAGGGTCTTCCCTGGCAGGGGCGTGGCCTGGTTGGTGGGCAGCGGGATGCCGGTGGGCTCTGCTTCCCAAGTCCGTCTATGCTTGGACCAGGGTGGAGAGGGCAGACCTCACTCAAGCACTGCTGGCTGTCCCCGGTCCAGGAACGTCCACATGGACTCTGTTTTCTGCTGAGTGGGCCATTGATTAAGTAGTGTCTCCCTGGCTCTGACTCCACCTACCCCAATACTTTTCCTTTTTTCTGTTTTTTAGAAACAGGGCTTTGCTCTGCCGCTCAGTCTGGAGTGCAGTGGTGTCGTCATAGCTCACTGCAGCCTCGAACTCCTGGGCTCAAGCGATCCTCCCGCCTCGGCCTCCCAAAGCACTGGGATTGCAGGTGTGAGCCACTGATACCTGCCCAAGCCACTGAGCCCAGCCCACATACACTTTCTTAAGGCCTATCACTAAAATATGGCAACATCCCTGTGTGCACAGTTGACTTGTTAGATTTCTAGCTCTTGGGAAACTCCCTGCCCCAAAGCCTGAACCCGCCAAAGCCCGGTGCTCTTTGGCACCTACCTGGCCTTGTCACTCCTTTCAACCTGGCTCCCATCAGCCGCCACATCACAGGCACATCTGGTGACTTGGTGGCAGGCAGGACCCTCCAGCTGAATTGGGCTGGTTTTGTCAGAAAACACTTTAAAATCACTCTCCAGGAAGAAAATGTGTCTCATTTGGGGAAGAATCTGCTGCCGTTTAAAGTAATTATGTATTTTTCAGCTCCTATTTTTTAAACTCTCCGCAGGAAGTAGAGTGGAATTATCTGAAGCTTGTTTTCTGCACTCAAAGAGCAGAATCATTTGAAATCACTTTGCCCCTACGAAAGGAGACACTTGCATAAAGCTCTCAGGGTTCGGAGCTGCGGCTGGAATCGCTCCCACGCGAGCGGGCCGTTCCCGCCACGCCAGGAGTTTCCTGTGGCTGCTGTAACCAATTAGCACAAAATCGGTGGCTCGGCACAGTGCAGTTTATTATCTTACAGTTCTGGAGGTCAGAAGCCCAAATCCCTCTCCCTGGGCTGCCATCGGGCATCGGCAGGGCTGGTCCCTTCTCGGGCTTTGGGGGAGACCATTTCCTGCCTTTTCCGGTTTCTGGAGGCCACACATGCCTTGGCTCGTGGCTCATCGCACCAACCGCTGCTTCCATCCTCCCATCTCCTTCTCTGGTAAGGACCTTTGTGATGACACTGGGCCCACCAGGTAAGAATCTAGGATGATTCTCCATCTCAGCATCCTTAACTTACCACGCCTGCGAAGTCCCTTGTACCATGTAAGGCGACATATGCACAGTTCCAGGGACTGGGGCTGGACATTCTCGGGGGGCCGTGATTCGGCCAGCACAGCCAGCGAAGCACTTCCCCGGGCCCGGCTTTGCGCTCCCGCCCGCTGCGCTGAGAGGCGGAGGGAGAGGGGCTGCCGTCCTGTCTCACGGAGATGCCGAGAGGCTGCAAAGTGTGTGTCAGAGCTGAGAGCAGAGACGGGGTGCGCCCGTTCCCGGCCCAGTGCTGTGTCTGCCAGCTGACACAAACCCACCTGTCGACGGCTCCTGCGCAGTGGCCGAGCTGATGATCGCCGGCCGCCGCTGAAACCCACGTTCTAGACGTGGCTGCCCCATCCGCCTGAGCTCCCACTGCACACGCCTCCTGAATCTCAGCTTTCTAGAGATCATCATAGTTCCTCTCTGAGAGTCTTTGTGAGGAGAATATGTGATTTATAACGCTCTTGCTGTTGTTAATAACAGAAGGGCAGAACCCTAAATCTCAGAGCCTCCAAAGATGTGCACCGTGGCGCCAGGACTCCTCAAGCCCCTTCCTGCCACGATAGGCCCCAACACGTGCTCCATTTTCCCTTTGCTCCTTTCTCTTTGCCAAACCCTTGTCATTCTAGGCCAGACTCCACCACCACCTCCAGGAAGCCGTCCTTGACTGTGCCAAGTGGAGCTGAACTGGTTGCATCTTCCCCTGTTGACACCTCCCTTGCTTCTTGGGAGTTTGCCCGTGTGGATGAGGACATGGTAGATGGAGGAGCCTGTCACCTACCACGGTGTGGCCTCGGGCTCCTCTGAACCTGGCTCCTCAGCTGTGCCGTGGGGTTGATGATGGTGTCCTTACCCCAACGCCACCGCGACGCTGGGATGAGAGGGTCCAAGTGCAGCCCTTGCTCTGCAGTCTCGCATACGTTCGGTTCTCAGTAAATGGTAGCTACACACAAGAAAAACACAGAAATCTATAGTCACTCAGACAGATGAATAGAAACACCAGGCGTCTCTGCCCTTGGCTGGAAGCGCATCACCGAGAAGGTGCATCTCACCACATCGGACTCTGCTTGTGGCCAACGACGAGCAAAATGGGAGAACAAACGGATTGCTATGTGACGGAGCACGTGGCTGGTGGAAGCGGCAGGTGGTCTGTGGGAGCCAGGATATTCCCGGGGTCCCTGGTGCTGTCGGGAGCAGTGACTCCGAGGCCCTGCCCTGGTGGTTTCGTGTCTCCTGGGGCTATGTTTAAAAAGTTGGTGTTGGCAGTGGGCTTCCAGCCCCTCCCCGCCTTCGTGAAGGTCCCCGCAGGGCTGAGCCCCATCAGCTGCCTGTTAATAAGGCTGGGGAGGGCCCGGTCCCTGCATGGGGGTAAAAGGCCCCTCGGTCCTGCCTGCCTTTGTGGCCTCGGCCCGGGGCTCTGTGCTGACCTGCCTCTTTGCCCTGCTTGTCTGGGCAGCCGGCCCCTTGAGCCAAATGTTGTCCCAAGGTTGTCTCGGGTCCATAAATGCCCTGTTAAAATCGCTGGGAACAAGAATACTTTATGTTGGTGGTGACTCCAGCCAAGGCCATTAAGTCTGTCCCGACACAGGGCTGGGGCCTGCGGTGGCCCAGGCTGTGTGTAATCTGGGGACTAAGCCCTTTGTAAGCCTCTCATTAGGGCCCCTGCTTCTGCCGTCCCCATGGACACCTCCCTCGCCGGCCCTGCTGGGCTCTGCCTGGAGTCAGGCGATGCTCTCTCTGGCTTCCAGTGCCAGGGACCCTGGGCCTGTGACTGAGAGTGTTCATACCTTGCACCCTTTCCCAGTGCAGGTTCCCCCAGGCAGCCGTGTGCCCCTTGATTTCCACCATCAGAAGCGACATCCTCCCTCTAGCTTCTGCTTTTCTGTTTCACCATCTTCCTTGGCCTCATTCCCAGCTCGAATGAACCCCGATTCCCAGTGCGCTGGGTAGGGCCTGGGGAGCCTGGCAGGCGGGTCTGGACTCCTGATGCCCCCAGACTGGAGCCAGAGCCAGGCCAGAGTGACCGGGCCGGAGAGGAGAGGAGAGGAAGTGGCCTGGGCTGGGGAGGGGCTCAGAGCCTGTCTCCTCGCAGGTCGATCGCAGGTTGAGCAAGGCGTGGAGGAGACGGTACAGAGCCTGTTGCTGAGGTCTGAGTCCAGGGCTGGCCCTCTGCTTTCCAGCTGTGTGACCCTGGCCAGCCCCTACACTCTCTGAGCCCGTTTTGGTATCTGGACATGAGGAAAATGAAAATCTGTGTCACTTGCCTCACAGGGCCATTCCAAGAGCCAGAAGAGATGAGGGGTGTGGACAGGGCTGGCTTCATGGCGTGTGACCCATGCAGCAGGCACCCAGGGTCCCAGTCCCAGAGGGTCCACATTTGGTTTTATGCTCTCCTGTAGCTGTCTTGAAATGGCTTTGTCATTTGGGACAAGGGCCTACATTTTCATTTTGTGCTGGGCACTGCAGACAGTGCAGCTGGTTCTGGCTACAGGAGCTCTCTGTGGACCGCAGGGTGCTCACCAGATGAGAGGCCAGGGCGGCAGCAGGGAAGTGAGCCAGGGCAGTGACCATGGGGCCAGGCCTGGGCAGTCACGAGAGTGTGTTTGGGGTGGACACAGACAGCGTAGGGCCCAGGGCCATTGCAAGCACTTTGGCTTTTACTCTGAGGGACACAGGAAGCCTCAGGAAGGTTTGACCAGAACCCTCTGACCTACTGTCTGACCAAAGCATTGAAAGGTCAACCCAGCTGCCATGTGGGGGTGGACTCTGGGGGAGAAGCGGAGGGACCATTGGGGGCTGTTGAGGAACCTGGAGGAAGATGCTGAGGAGCCAGACTCACCTGGACGGTGGCGGGAGGGGTGGAATTCAGGGTGTGTTTTCAAGGTGGGGCCGACAGGACTTGTAATGTGTTAGGTGGGGCACAGGGTTTCCAGCCTGAGGGCCGGCTGGCTGACACTGTTGTCATCAGGGGACGGCATGTGGCTGGATTTCAGCAGGTTAGGTGTAAGATGTCCCGGTGACAAGGCTCCACGGGCACCACTGACAGTCCCACTCCTTCTGTCCCCTTCTCCCCGACTCCTTGAATTAGGGCTGGTCGCGTAACTTGCTTTGATCGATAGAATGTGGAGGAAATGAAGCTGTGCCAGTTCCCAGCCTCGCCTTGAAGAGGCCTGGCAGCTTCCCCTTTTGCTTTCTTGGGAGGCAGCTGCCGTGCTGAAGGGCGGCTGAGACAGATCGCTGGAGGGGCAAGAGCCCCGAGAGAGCTGAGGCCGACTGACAACCAGCACCAGCGGCCGCGCACGAGAGAAAGCACTTCAACATTCCAACCCCAGCCAGGTTCCCAGAGGAGTGCAGCTGTGAGAGTGGCTCCAGCCAACACCACGTGGAGAGAAGAACCGCCCAGATGAGCCCTGCCCAAATTCCTGACTGACAGAATCACAAGAAACATTCATCGTTCTTTTGGGGCTCTCAGTTTTGGGGAGTTTGTTACGCAGCAATTGATAACTGACACAGATGTCCATTAGACATCCAAGCAGAAACATGTCAAATAGGCAACTGGATGGATGAGCCTGAGGTCCTGGAGAGTGATCCAGTCTGGAAATGTCAGTTTGGGAGTTTTTGACATACAGATGACGTTAAGCCTTGAAACTGGATGAGATTACCAAGACTGAGTATGGAGAGAGAAGAGAGGACCAAGGACAGAACGCCAGGGCTCTTGGGTCTTTAAGTGCTCAGGGGGATGAGGAGAAGCCAGTGCAGGGGAGAGGTGGGCGTGCTGAGGCCCTGGGCACTGGGCACACGTGTGCTGGCTTCTCCATGCCAGGCTGACCACACCTGGCATCCAGCCTCCCTCCCACTGTCTCTGCTGGTGATGGGTCTTCTGACATGACTTCCCCTTGCTCCTGTCTTATGTGAACACACGCTCAAGCCGCTGAAAATGCCGACTTTCCCGTCTTCTCTGTGTTGGGGGCCCCAGCGATCACCTTCATTCATCCTCTCCCTATCGACCTGGCTCTCTGAGGACTCTCCATCCTGGGCTCGAGGCTGAGTCCCCCGGCCTCTGTGTTCCCTGCTGTAGATGGGAGGGTATCAAGTCCCTCTGAGGAGCTGGCCTGCTCAGCTGTGCCCTTGCTGGGAACACCGGGCTCTCCTCTCCCCAGCAGAGAGAGAAGTAGCTGCCAGGGCCCGAGGCAGGTAGGAGCAAGTTTCCCAGATGAAACACGCTCTCCTGTAGCACAGAGCTGGGCCCCAGGGATACACCAGTGATCGAGCAGGACCAGATCAAGCTGGAAGCTGGTGACGAACCAAATACCACAGAGTCAAGGAGAGTGGCCCTGGTAGGGAGCAGCCTCCAAGAAGGCCCAACACTCAGAGAAGAGAACGAGGTTTGGAACAGAAGAGTGGGCCGCAGAGCAGGCAGGTTGCACACTCAGGCCCTGCCAGCCCTGAGGTTCTCCTGGCGTGACAACGGGGGACGCAAGTTACAAACGATGACTCCTTTGAGAAAATATCAAATTACACTTGGTATTCTGTGGGTAATTAAATAAACAATGAAATAATTAAATGTGGGGAGCATTAGTACATTTCACGAAGTGTTTTTATTCTAAACCGTTAAAATAAAAAGACTGGTGCTTAAAGGGATAAGTTTTATTTGCCTGGAAGATTCTAAGATGTGCTTGGCTCACTCCCTGTTTTCATGAAGCAGGTTTGTTTACACCACGGCCAGATGTGTGTACGGAACAGACTGCATTGTCAGACAGCCTCACATTCCTTCGCTCAGTCAGAGTGCCCGTGAAGCGTGTGTGTGTGTGTGTGTGTGTGTGTGTGTGTGTGTGCGCGTGCGCGCGCGTATGAGTGTGTGTACGCGCATGTGTGTCACGGCTCATCCGTCCTCCCTCCCTCCCCCTCCCTCCTTTCCATCTGTCCTTCCTCCTTCCGCAGACTCCACAGACACCTCCCCAGCGCCTGTGCTGTTGGAGGGGCACCAGTCCTGTCCTGAGGTCCTCGCTGTTCAGACTGTCACCGCAGGGAAGGTAAACAAATGTCACCCCTGTCAGTGCCCCCTTCCCCAAGGTCCCGAAGCTATTATTTTCCTGGCACGTTGCTGCTGCAGAAGGTAGCTGTGCACCCCTCCCCGTGTGAGCGCCCGTGGGAGCCCTGAAACGGAGGACCATCAGTCTTTCCTCTTACTCCACAGTTAGCGGGACTGAAATCTAATTAACAAGAAATAACACTCAGCAGTTATTCAGACAGCAACTGAGATGGTGGCTGTCACCTGGGTGACACATGTGGTGCATCTTTCCCAGACTCTGCTAAGAGGGGCCTGCGGGGCTTACCTGGGCTGCAGGTAAGGTCCAGACTTGAGCTGTTGCTCCAAAGACCCCAGATGCGCCTGGCGTTGGCTCCTAGGTCGGTCCCCATGTGGGTGGGTGGTGCTGACTTGCCATCTGGGCCGCCCATGGGGACTTTCTGCTTTCTTAGGCTCCTCAGGGTGCAGAGCCGACCACCCAGCCGGGGTCCACGATGAGGTGGCCCATGCCAGGCCCATGCCAGGCTGCACTTACGTTTCATTTACTTCATTATTTCCCCTTTCATCCTCCTCCCTCCCTCCCATTTCCTGCCGCCCAGTAATACCTACCTTGGTGCATTTAAGTTCTTCCAATCCAATCTCAATACATTATACATTTATTTTAAAACAAGTGACTCCTCGAAAAATATTAACACATAGTGCTATTTTGCATGTATTTTTAAATCTACATAAACAGTATTGGCCCATAAATCTCTTTCTTCCTTTTTCTACCAGACATAATGTTTTTGAGATTGGCCCTTGTTGCTATATGTAAATCTAGTTCCGTACATCTGACTGCTGTGTGGAATTTCCAACGTGTGAGTCTACTTAAAAAGCATTCAAACAAACAGCTCACGAGCCTTTTCCGTTCCTGAGCAATGGGCCCCTACATTGCCTACGACTTTGCACTGAATGATGCTCTGGAAAAAAAAAAAAAATGATGCTCTGATAAACGTCCTTCTAGGCATCTCCCAGGTCGTGCAAGAAAGTCTTTGGGATGTGTGTGTAGGGTCCGCGGCACTGTGTCGAGGGTGGTGCACGCATTTAACCAAGTACCCCTGGGTGGTTCTCTGTGGTGCCTGCGCCAGTGTGTCCTCCCACCAGCCAGACAGGAGGGATCCCATTTCTGCAAAGCACAGCTGCCCTCGTGTGGCCTACTCTTTTCCGTGAAGATGGCGGTGAGGTGGGGTCTCGGTAGAGCCTGCTCATTGACCTATGTGATGATAGGACTTCCCCTGCTGTTAATTGTCTGTTCATAACTTTGGTTCATTTTCCCAAGGCATTGCCTGTTTTCAACTTACTCATTTGTCAGAGTTATTCATATAATTTGGATACTAATTCCTTGTCAGTTTCAGGCACTGGGAAAAAAGTTGGCCCAGTCTCTCGGTCACTTGTTTCCTTTGTGGTATTCTTTGTCAGACAGAAATTGTTTATTCTGATGAAGTTGAATCTTCCATTTCTCTTCTCATCGTTTATCCTTTAGGTGACTTGTTTAAGACGCTCTTCCTGAGACCATAAAGCTGTTTCTGTTTTCTTTTATTAGCTTTATAATTTAACTTTCACATGTGGTCCTTAAACTGTTTGGAATATGCATGTGTGCGTACACGATGCATTAGATTATAATATGTTATATTACTTTATGCTACATTATATACATACATAATGTTTACATTTTTCTATTCTTGTCTTTGTGTGTAACATGAAGACTTTCCAATGCCATTGCTAGTTGCACCGAAAGAGCTTTTAGTGTGTTTTTTCCTTCTTCATAACCTACACCAAGACTTTAAAATATCTCTATTTCCAAAGGAGGAAGTAAATATCTAGGACAGACACTTTTCTTCATACTTACTGTTTCCCTCCTTTCCTGCTGCTGTTTATTGGAATTGGACGGCACTGGTGCATCCTGGGCCGCCTGCCTCTGCGTTGTCAGAAATCAATGCTCCAGTTGCTTATCTTTCCTTTGAAGCAGCCTGATTATTTGCTTGCGTAATTCCGTGTAACGAGTTGAGGAGTCTGCTTTTCACCTACAGCTTGCTTCTTTCAACTACTTTTCTATGTAAGAAAAGCTTGGATTACAGAAGTGCTTAAAATACATTAAACATTGAAAAATACCACGAATGTATGCTGCAATTACAAGACGCACTGCGATACCCAGACCAGCGATTGTCAAAGAGGCAGAGCAATGTTTGGATGATAAATGCGGCCAGTGAGTCCATGTCGGGCCGGCGGCTCTTCACTTGCAGTGTAGACTGCATGTGGTGGGAGCCGCCTTGTATCTCCAATGCCGTTCACTAAATAATTCATCTTTTCCTGCCTGGTTTTTGATGCCATCATTTCGGTCTGATTATGGAATTTCTATTCTGTTCCTTTGATCTTCTCATCTGTTCCTTTGTCAATACCCCTTTTTTGATCTTTTGTGAAAAAGATTATTTTAGCCATGCATGAATATTTATTTTTCATATGAATTTTTGGATCAATTTGTAAAGTTTCTGAAAATATGTTGCTGTGCTTTTGATTGGATTTAATTTAATTATTTTTAATTTACAGACGAGCTTGCGGAAACTCGCCCTCGGCAGGTTTGCGTGTGCCGTTCATGAATGGGGCTGCCTCACCCCTCCTAACGTATCTCTTTATGCCTTTGCTAGAGTCAAGATGCTCTCCATACAGATCTCATGCGTTCTCTGGTAGGTAAGTCAGAGATATTTTGTATTTTTTGCTGCTATAATGAATGCTATCATATTTTTGGCTTCATTGTTTTCAGTGGGTTTTGCTGGAATGGAGGAGCGGGATTGCTTTTTGTATGTTGAGTATCTGGCAA
>NW_012142634.1:505388-508395 GCF_000956105.1 Propithecus coquereli
CCCACATAATTCTCACGTGCAGCCAGGAGTGGGAATTACTGGCTTCATCTCATTTTTTATATCTGAGGAAACTGAGGTAGGGGGTGGGGAAGGGGCACAAAAGCTGTTCCTCCCCACTGACCGCCTCTCGCCAGTCTCACGGACCAGAGGGGATGGTTTCTGGTCACCGTATCACCTGGATGAAACGGTTGAAAGTGTCCCACTTCTGGAGACCGTGCCATTTCCCCCAGTGCTGCCTGGATACATCTGGGACCTGAGCTCTGGAGCCAGAGACCCAGGTTTGAATCCCAGCTTCACCTGTCCCCCGTCGGGCACCTGGGGCGTGTCTGAGCCTCAGCTGCTACCTCTGAGACACGGACATAGCGCCTCCGCTACAGGACCGTAGTGAGATTTCAGTGACAGGGGGGTGCCCTGAGACGCCAGTTTCTTCCTGCCGCTCGGCCCTCTCATCTGCCGTAGATCACTTCCCTGGATAAGTCTTTCCTTTGCCAACCTCTGGGCCTTTGTCCTCTTGCCTTGGTTTGACCTTCTCAACCGCCCTAGAAACAGACCCTGAGGCCAGGATAGGAGGGAGGTGTTACATTTGGGAGGTTATCTTGGAAGCCCCTGGCATGGACAGGTGAACCTGGGAAATGTCACCTTTGGGGCAGCCAGGCCCTGTCTCCTGGGGACCCAGGAAACTCAAGGCTGAGGCATGCCTCTCCCAAGGGTGAGGTTGCTGGGGGCTTTCTGCACCACTTGCTGCCAGTCGCGGGTTGGGGGCTGCCCTCAGGGCCCCCCTCCCTCCCTCCTCACAAAGGGAGCAGTCAGAAGTCCCCAGGGTTTGCACAGCCCTTGGCTTAGGCTTGGCTGTGCCTGGGTGGGTATTTGGACACAGGTGTGTTGCTCTAGGAATTTGCAGCTGCATAATGATAGCTCACGGTGAGGCCCAATCAAGGATTCCAAGGCCACCCTGGGACGGCCAGCATGGTGGCCTGGAGAGGCAAGGTCCTCGGGTGGGGTCCTCAGAGCCTGAGCCTGAGCGGGGACAAGGCGCCTCCCTTTCTAACTTGCTTTCAGGGGTGGGTTGCAGCGAACAAGAGGAGAGTCGGGTGTCCACTGTGACCTGCTCTCTTTGTCCCTGGAGCATCTGCCACACAGAGCACAGGACGCTCCTGCTGGATTCCAGCTGGACGCAGAGACATTTAATGAGCATCGTGTAATATTTACGTTAACCCAGCGGTCGGTGAGGGAGGTCAGCGAGTCCTGCTTGGCCCTCGAGTTTCTAATCTTGACAGTGACGCTAGCTGGTGTGTGAGCGGCACTCACCGTTTGCCATGCACCACGCAGCGTCTCACAGGCAGCGTTGAGTTAATCCTCACAGCAGCGCCGTGAGGTGCATCCTGTTATTCTTATCCTTGTTTGGCAGGTGAGGACAGCCACGTTCAGGGACTCCGAGTGCCTTGCCAAGGCCTCCCCAGCACCTGTCCCCTGCCCCCTCTCAGTGCTGCCTCCTCTGGAGGGCTTGTCACCTGGGGCACGGTGGTTGGGGACAGGGACAGCCCCTTTCCCAGACTTCGCTGCACAGGGAAACTTCCTGGGTCTGTAAGCCCCAGGCTGCTGGCGGGGGCTCTCCTTCCTGTTGCTGTGGATCTATCCTAGGCCATTTGGCACCGTGGCCTGGGCAGGAGCTGGACCATCCCTGCTGGGGAAGGGGGCGGGGTCAGGGGGTCACTCTGGAGTGGCCTCAGACCACACTCAGCAGTGGGAACAGTGAGAAAGAAGGCCATGGTCAGACACCTTCACGAGGGTTTTGAGCAGCCTGGTGTCCTGCCAGCCATGGAGTAGCGCCGGTGTCACTGCTCTGGGCTTGCTGCTGTGGCCTCAGCCTCCCCTAGGCTGGGGTGGCTTGAGTACGGGGTGCTCAGCCGTGGCCTGCAGTTTGCTTCTTTCTGGAAGCCCAGCAGCCCCGGAGGGTATTTGCAAGAGCGTGCCTAGAGAAACACGAATGTTTTGAAAGTAAACAGTTTGATGCAGAGAGCACACTGGGTCAAGTCATGGGAAAATGGCAAGTCACGGCACAAAAATGTCTGTGTATGGAAGCTGCACAGGGACAGGGCGAGATTTAAACACACAGCACTGCAGACCCTGCCTTGACCCTGAGCTCCCACAGAAATCCGTCAGGCACGTGGTCACCGCGGAGCAGAGCTTCATGATGGGAAAAGGGCAGTGACATTTGCAGAGGATGTTTCCCGGCGCCCCACTCCCTGGGACAGGGACAAGGAGGCCAAGGGTGGAACAGAAAAAAGAAGCTCTTTAGAGTCTGGACTCAGACCTGAGGTCAGATCCCAGTTTAGCCATTGGACAAGCTACTTCCCATCTCTGAGCCTCGGTTTCCTGATCTGAAGAATGGGGTGATAGTCGTACCTTATAGGATACAATTGGCCCAAGGCTAGAAGGGAAGTTGCAAGTGAATTGTGTACACAGTGCTGGCCCTGAGGTCCTGGAATGGTGGCTGTCACTGTCACTGTTTACATCAGGCGCAAGATTGCTGCCACCTGGCCCCCAGAGGTGATGCGTGTGGCAGAAGGTCCCTGGGCCCGTTGTTCCACTGAACCTGTGCCGGCACACACTGGTGTACACGAGGGCATCTGAGACACATGATGGCATCTGATGGGGGGCTGGAAGGTCCTCGGGGGCAGGAAGGGGCCCACCCGACTCTTCTCTTGGTCCCTGCAGTGGCCTGCCCCGTCCCCGGGGTGAGCGCCCCCGCACCATCAGCTGGAGAAATGCATAAATGAGGTGCAGGCCGAGCAGAAGCCCACACGTGTGACCGCGCCTCCCGTGCCCTGCCTGTGCCGCAGCCATTCCGTCTCCCGTTTCCACCCATCTCTGGCCTCCGGTCCAGCCGGTGCGCTCCGGGCAGCTTGGTGTTGGGGAAGCTACTGGCTCTCAGCGTGCCAGCTCCCACCTTCTGCTCACCTCGCGTGGCGGGGGAGCCCCGGCGGGGGGCTCTGGTCTGCTTTAA
>NW_012142634.1:508445-510524 GCF_000956105.1 Propithecus coquereli
TTTTTTTTCCAGAAATGTATCCTTTTAATCTGTTTTTGAGTATTGACTTGTAGTTGTGAATAATATTTCTTAAAGATTTCATTTAAAACTATTTGTTACATCTCAACTGTTTTCTGTTTTCATTTTCTATGTTTGTATTTTGATTGTGTTAACATTTCTGTTTTGTTCTTGATTTTATTGAATTCTGCCCTCGTCTATTTTCTTATATCCCTCTTGTTGCCTTGAGTTTACTTTGTTTTCCTTTCTTTTTTTTTTTTTTAGGCTGGTCCAGTGAAGCAGTGGGAGTGGAGAAGGAACAAAGGAATCTGTAAGTGGTTGTGATCGATTAGTTGTAAACACCACTGCACTCAGGCCAACCTGTTTTTCTACATTTGATCCATGTCTTTGTAAATAGTCTCTTTATTAAACTCACCCAGATCACCAAATTTGATGGGCCAGAGGTCTCCTGCCAGGCCCTGACGGATACAGGGCTGATGGCATGGGGTGCCGCCTGCACGGGGTGCCCAGAGATGGCAGGGCCTTGGGGAGTGAATGACGAGTACCCTTGGTCACCAGGTGGCCAGCCTTGGCAAAGATGCCCCAGCCCCCCTTGGCATGGGGGCAGCAGAGGCCCCCACCCCTGAGCGAGCCTGTGGCAGGGACGTGGAGCTGTGTTGACCAGCGGCCTCAGGCCTCCTCACCTGTCTGCTCTGCATCACCACCTTGGGCCTTTGCAGGACCCTTGGGGCACAGAGCGAGGTTTGCCAGACAAAATGCAGGGCACCCAGTTAAATTTGACCTTCAGATGAACAACAAATAATATTTTAGTATAAGTATGTCCCAGATATCACATGAGATAGACTTAAGCTAAAAATTATTTGTAACTTATCCAAAATACAAATTTGTCTGGGTATCCTGGTTTTTTATTTGCTGAATCCAGCAACCCTAGTTGGGAAGGCAGCCCTAATAATGACAGAGTGAATTTGCCATCAGCCCAGGGCAATGGGAGCACAGGGTCAGATTTAATTTGCTTTGGAAAAATATAAGGCACCGTTTCTTGGTGCCTTGATCAGTGGAGTAAAATCCACACTGAAGCCCACCAGAGCGGAGCTGCCCGGCTGGAGCAGGGACACGGGGTGAAATGTCCTGTCTGTCTGGGTCTCCTCTCCCTGCTACTCCCAGGGGTCCTCGAGGCACCCGAGGGACTGAATCTTTAGGGCCAGGAGCCTCACTGAGAAGGCCTCCGACAAGTCCTGTCTGTGTTTCTTGCCAGGAAGCCAAGCTGTCAAGTCCTTTATGATATTTCATCTTATTGGTAATAGAGTATATTTCTCCTGATTACCAAAGTAACACATGTTCATTACTGAAAACGGGAAAATACAGGGAAAGAAAAAGAAGGGATTACAAACCCTGCGTTATGCCATCGTTCAGAGATAACTACCGCTAGCATTTGTGCCTGTATTTGGAAAATAAAACTCGGATCTTGCTCTACACACTATTTTATAATTTCCTTTTCACTTAAAAATAGAAGGAGAATACTTTACCACTGTCGTTAAATAGTCTCCCAATCATTAAGTTTATGACTATACCGTATTCCCTGTTATTACTGGGCCACCGTAGGTCAATTACTTTAATTTCCTTGGGGAAATAGAAAGTTTCCGTTGCATCGGTTAATTCCTCTGTTCCTTCGATACGTGTTTATTGAACACTTACAACGTGCAGCAGGGAAGAACTAAAGCCGCACGGTGCCAACTGCCGTCCCTGGCTCCGCTGCACGTGGACATACACTTTTGCTGGGCCGTGTGTCTGGCCCGAGGCGGACGGCGCCTGGCTCTAAGTGCTGGCCCCCGCAGCCCGCGGAGATTGTCCCGCATCTGTACCCCTTTGAACTCTACTCCAAACAGGTGTTGCCAATAACGAGAGAGAGGAGCCTTATTCTTCTATGTGTTTTTAGAAAATCATAAAAACATTGCCACAAAAAAATTAATAAAAAGCAGCGTGATGATTCATCCACCACCAGTTTACACTTCCGACTCTCATCCCACAGCTGCCTCCCCGAGGAAAGGAAATGTGCTTCTCATTAGCGGAGCTTTTGAAGAG
>NW_012142634.1:513429-535196 GCF_000956105.1 Propithecus coquereli
TTGGGGAAGCTACTGGCTCTCAGCGTGCCAGCTCCCACCTTCTGCTCACCTCGCGTGGCGGGGGAGCCCCGGCGGGGGGCTCTGGTCTGCTTTAACGGAGAAGGGGCGTATGGGCGCCCCCTGCGTAAAAATGGGCAGGACGTCTACATAAGCCAGCCTTGACAGATGGAAGAACTCAACTATGGCTCTCAGCCCCGCGTGTGGCGTTCATGGCTTCCAGGCAGGGTGACACACTCACAGAGACTGCTATGGACTGGATTGTCACCCCCCTAAATTCATACGTTTAAAAGCCCTAAGCCCGAGGTGATGGTGTTTGGAGATGGGCCTTCCAGAGAGGACGAGGCTGAGCTGAGGCCCTCACGATGGGGTCAGTGCCCTCACATGAAGAGGCACCAGAGACCTTGCGTTCCCTCTCTGCCATATGAGGACACCGCCAGCAGGTGGCCGTCTGCAAGCCAGGAGAGCCCTCGCCAGACACCGACGACCGTGGGCACCCTGACCTTAGACTTCCAGGCTGCAGAACTGGGAGAAAATAAATGTCTGTTGTCGAAGCCACCAGTCTATGGTATTTTGTCATGGCAGCTGAGCTGACCGAGACAGACCCTCCAGGGAAAGAAGAGAAGGACTTCTACGCGGGCGCCGGGGGCAGGCAGAGCTGCTCCGACCAGGACCCACGCGCCATCCTTCCCCATCTTCTCCACACAGGCCGCCGCCCTCCGCTGGACTCTGGCCTGCCCCTCCTGCAGGGTGCCTGCCAGGTGTTGCCGGGTGTCGGACCACTCTGCGAGGGGCTCTTGGTGCCCCTGCCCCGTCAGCAGGGAGTCCTCAGTCAGTGCCAGGCAGGGCAGAGAGCTTGGCGAGAGGCGAATTATTGCAACACCACTTGCTGAAAGGACCGGCCTGTACCCATTAAATTGCTTTTACACCTGTGCAAAAACTCTGCCGTATTTGTGTGGGTCTGTGAGTCTGCGTGCTCCAGGATGCTCTCTTGATATATGTGTCTATCTCTTCACAATACCATACTGTCTCGATTAATGTAGTTTTTTTTTTTTTTTTAGCAATTTAAAAATCAGGTAATGTGATTTTTCCAACTTTCCTTTTCAAACTTGTTTTGGCTATTTGAGTTTCTTTGCCTTTCTATTAAAACTTTGGAATCAGCTTGTCTATGTGTATAAAAAATTCTGATGGGATTTTTGGTTAGAATTGTGCTAAATCTATAAATCCATCTGGGGAGAATTAACGTCTTAATTTTGTGAGTCTGGCAATTCATGACCATGGTATGTCTCTAGATTTACTCAGGGATTCTTCGACTTGTTTCATCAGCCTTTGCAGTTTCCAGCATACAGATCCTACACGTGTTTTGTTATATTTATGCCTAAGTGTATGATCTTTGCAGATTTTGTAAATTGTATTTTTTTTTGATGTTTTGTTTCTAATTGTTCAGTGCTGGTATACACATATACATATGATGGGCTTTTGTAGTGATCTTTTTCAATTTTGCTAAACTCACTAGTTTTAGGAGTGTTTTTTTAATAGATTACTTGGATTATCTATATAGATAATTATGTCCTCTATAAATGGGTAGTTTCATTTCTTTCCAATATGTGTGCCTTTTAATTCTTTTTCTCTCCTTCTTGTGCTACTGGGACATGTATGATGTAGAATAGGAGTGACAAGAGTGACATCTTTGTCTTATTTATTTGAGGGGAAAGCATTCGCTATTTCACCATTAAGTAGGATTTTAGGGACAGGTTTTTTGTATTTGCCCTTTATCAAGTTAAGGAATTTACCTTCTATTCCTAGTTTGCTATGATTTTTTTTTAAAGTCATAAATGGATGCTGAACTTTGTCAAATGCTTTTTCTGCATTAATAGATGTATTAGTTTGTTAGGACTGCTATAACAAAGTACCACAAACTAGACGGCTTAAACAACAGAAAATTATTTTCTCCCAATTATGGAGGCTGGAAGTCTGGAATCAAGGTGTTCACAGGGCTGTTTCCTCTGCAGACTCACTCCGTGGTTTATAGCTGGTCATAGTCTCCCCGTATCTTCACATGGTTTCCCCTCTGTGTGTGTCTGTGTCCCTTATGGACAGAATGTTTGTGTCCCCCAAAATTCATATGTTGAAATCCTAACCCCCAATGTGATGGTATTAGGAGGTGGGGCATTTGGGAGGTGATTAGATCAATTCATGCGGGGTGAAGACCCTTATAAGAAGAAGCCAGAACACTAGCTTGCCCTTTTTCCACCATGTGAGGATGCAGGGAGAGGTCAGTTGTCTGTAGTCTGGAAAGAGAGGCCTCGCCAAAGCCCACCTATGCTGGCATCCCGATATCTGACTTCCAGCCTGCAGAACTGAGACATGTACGTTTGATATTTAAGCCACCCAGTCTATGGTCATTTGTTATAGCAGCCCAAACTGACTAAGACAGTGTCCAAATTTCTTCTTCCTTCCCAACAGGACACCAGTTATATTGGATTAGGGCCTACCATAATGTCATCATTTAACTTAGTTACCTCTTTAAAGACCCTCTCTCCAAGTACAGTCATATTCTGAGGTACTGGGGCGTTAGGACTTCAACATGTGAATTTTGGGGAGAAACAGTTAAGCCCACAACAGATAGGATCATGTAACTTTTCTTGTGTAGACTGCTAATATGGTGAATTCCATTGATTTATTTCCAAATACCAATGCAAGCTTGCATTCCCAGGATAAATTGTACTTTTGGTCATGATATATAATTATTTTTATATATTACTGTGTTTGACTTGATAACATGTTGCTGAGGACTTTTACATCTATATTCATGAGGGACTTGGGTTCGTATTTTTCTTTTCTTGCATTGTTGTTGTCTGGTTTTGATTGCAGAGTAATGCTGGCATCCTAACATGAGTTGGGAAATGTTCTCTCTGCTTCTATTTCCTGGAAGTGATTGTGTAGAATTAGGGTTGTTTATTTTCCAAATGCTTTGTAGAATTCACAGTGAAACCATCTGTGCTCGGAAATTTCTTTTTTGTAAGGTTTTTTTTTTTTTTTTACAAAAAATTATGCATTCAATTTCTTTAATAGTTATAGGACTATTCAGATGACTATTTCATCTTGGATGAATTTTAGTAGTTCTTTTTCTTAGGAATTGTTCTGTTTCATCATGGCCAATTCTGTGTGTATAGAGTTGCTCACAGCTTTCCTTCATTGTCATTTTAATGCCTGTAGAGTTTGCAATTTTGTCTTCTTTCATTCCCAATATGGCTAATTTATGTCTTTTCTCTTTTTTAATTTATCAGTCTTGTTAGAGTTTTATCAATTTTATTGATCTTTTCAAAGAACAAGCTTTTGGTTTCATTCATTTTTCTTTCTTGATTTTATGCTTTCAATTTCACTGATTTCTGTTATCTCTATGGTTTTTGCCTTCTGTTTGCTTTGAGTTTATTTTGTCATTCTTTTTCTAGTTTCATAAGATGGAAGCTTAAATTATTGATTTGAGACCTTTCTAATAGCTGCTTTAATGTCTTTCTCTGCTCTACCTTCTCTGTTATTTCTGGGCCTGTTTCCATTGAATGATTTTTCTTTTGGTCCAGGAGCACACTTCCCTGCTTCTTTGTATTGGCAATAATTTTTGATTGAATAATGGGCTTTGTGAATTTTATACAAAGTGCTGGAATTTTTGTTGTTGTTGTTCAGTCTCTGTAGAGACTGTCAAAAATTGCCAATGCTGACTATATTTCAAGTTGTCATGGTGGGGCATTGGGCAAAGTTTTCAATTATCAATAATCGCGCCTCAGATAAACCTTATTGGCTACGATACAGCCACTGTGCAAAGCTGAGAGTGCTGGCTTTTGGGGTATTCCTTTCAACAGTGTTGAACTTTTTCAGACAGACAGTTAAGTTACTTGTTAAGTTTGATCCTTTGAGGTTTGTTTTTAGGATTTAGGCAGGTATCAAATATCCTTTATTCTAAGACTAATTTAACCCCTAATTTTAAAGCATGCCCTTCTGCATTCTCTACTGAATGCCCTGTGTGTTGAATGATGTCTCTCCACTCTGTTTGAAGGGAACGTGATCAATTCCTGGGCCGATGTGAGCTTTTGGAATTGTCCATTCAAAGTTCTCCGGTGACGGCTCTTTCCTCAGAAGCTGCTCTTGATGGCTTTGTGTGGGGATCACCCTGTTCATGCCTAGATCTGTGTTCAGCCCAGGACTCAAGGGACCACTGTTCAGATTCCTATTGTTTTCTCTCTCTAATGCTCCCTAGTCGTGGGTTCTACACCACAAACCCTAGTTACCTTGCCACCCTGGACACAATCTCTGTCTCTAATTCCATGCAACTGTAGGTCTCTGGATTCTTCTCTTTGCGCCATAGAGCAGAAATTACCTCTAGGCATAAAGCCTGAGTAACAGTGGGGTTCACTGTGCTTGTTTCCTTCTTCTCAGGGATCATAGTCCTGTGATCGTGTTTCCCAATATCTAAAAAGTTTCCCATGTTTTGTCCAGTTGCTAGGTCTATATGGTGGGAATTCTAGATATTCTTATTCTCTCATTGCTAAAAGCATTTTTGTTTGCTTGAAAAATATCTTTTGTTTGCCCTTGTTTTTGAATAACTTCTTAGTTATGCAAACTATTCTGGTTTAAACATATTTGCTCTAGTACTTTGAAAATATTATTCCACTGGTTTTTTATTTCTGTTGTACACACTGAGAAGTTTATCATCAGCCTAACTGCCCGCAACCTGTCTTTTCCTCTAACTTTTAAGGTTTTTTTCTTTGCTTGGAGTTCTGATGTCTGTCTAGATTATAGAGGAAGATGTATTAATTCTTAGGGCTACCGTAACAAATTTCCATAAGCTAGGTGGCTTAAAACAACAGGAATCTATTCTCTTCCAGTTCTAGAGGCCAGAAGTTGAAACCGAGGTGTTGGTGGGCCACACGCTCTCTGAAAGCTCTAGAAGAGGGTCCTTTCTAGCTTCTTCCTAGTTTCCGGTAGCTGCTGGCAATCCCTGGCATTCCTTGCTTTGTAGATGTGTCACTCCAGTCTCTGCCTCCGTCTTCACACGGCCTTGTCTTCTGAGTGTCTAGGTCCAAATCTCTCCTTATAAAGATGCTCGCCACTGAATTTAGGGCCCACCCTAATCCAATGTGGTCTCATCTTAACTTGATTACAACAGAAAAGACTCTATTCCCAAATGAGGTCATATTTATGGGTTCCAGGTGGACATGAATTTTCAACACAGTACAGAAGGTTTTCAAGATACCTAGTCTGCCATAATTCCAGAAGTTCAAATCCTATGTGGGTAACCTTTTGTGGCTTCTTGGAAGCACTGGGACTAATTGGCAGCTGAGTCTGTTGGAAGATCCGGGGCTGGAAGGCACAGGCTGGGCTCTGGCGGGAAGGAAGGTACATGGCTGTGTGCTGAAGCTCAGTGATGGTGGCTTCCCACCCTTAGGACAGAGATGGTGGCCACGTTCTGTCAGCACCATGGGGACCTTGGTTGCCAGCAGGCTCCTGGAAGAACCTAGGGTCTGGGGAGCAAAGTTCCAAACCAGGGACAGGACTAGGCTTTGTGGGTGAGGGGTGGGGGGTTAGAGGGCAGACAATTTGGGACACAGAAGATTCTAGAGACCAGAAGCGGTAAAGTGCAAAGTGCAGTTGGCTGTCTTTGGTTCTTGAAAGAAAGCACGAACACAGAACTCTCGAGGGAGACGAACGGGATGAGGTTTGAAAGAGCTGGTGTGCTCATTTTCTCAGAGCCTCTGTCTGCGCATTTCTCTCTCCTGGGTGAGTGTGCGCAGGGATGGTGTTCGCTGGGATGCAGGTCTCACGGGCACCTGGGGCTTTCGTGTGAGCTCTGACAAGGACGGGGCATTTCTGCTGCCCTGTCACTTCCAGGAGCGCGGAGCATGGGCCTCCCGAGAGTTAGGCTAACGGGGAGGCAGAGGGCAGAATAAAGACTCGGGACTCAAGGACCACTCCAGAGTTGAGGGCAGCCAGTCCGAGCAGGGCCAGGTGGGTGCTTCTCCCTGAGCCTCGACCTGGACAGGACCCCCATTCTCCACCCCCAGGACCCCAGCTTTCTCCCTGCAGTCACATGGATGGCACAAACCCAGTGGGACTGAGGATCGACTAGGGCCAGGGATGAGGAAGGAGCACTGGCTTCTGGGAGGTGGCAGAGGGTGAAAGAAGGATGGGACATGCTGGGGAGGAGGAGAGGGAAGTCCCTTCTGCCATTCAAGGTGGGCTCAACTGGCTCCATGGGAGATTTTGGAGACAAGGGATCATTTGGCCTCAACCTCCGGACTACTGTGTGTGTTTAACAGTCTACTAGGAAGCTCTGGGGGGCACAGTCTCTTCCCTGCAAGGCTTAGGGAAGGATTCTGCACTCCCCGCAGAGTCACGGGAGGGGTTCTCTCTGCCCAACTGCGAGCCAGCTCAGCCAGGCACTGGGACGTGAGATGAGTGTGACTCGGTTCCTGTCCTCGGGGAGCTCAGGTATTCAGCACCGTATCAGACCCTTACTTTATGAGTGCTGGGCATGATTGGTGCGTGAAGCATTGCTGAGCTTGGCTGGGCTCCCCTCTCTAGCGCCCTAGGGAGTGTCTCAAACACGGGAACTGGCACTCCTGCAGCCACATCTTATTAATCAGTTTAATTAACCCAGGGCAGCATTTGCCAACTTTCATTCCAGACCGGGAGCACGAAGTGAAATGTGCTGGCAAATTCCAGCCTCGTGAGGCTCTTCCAGGTTGCTCCCGAAGGCCAAAATTGGGTAGAGTCTGTACTCTCGGGTTTCCCAGCTGGCGACGCATACCTGCCCGCCACGGCTCGTGTAGGCTCACTGCTTTGCAGGAGACAGTGCTGCCTTAACGTCTCCTTTCAGAGATGTCACTGTGCCCTTTCACGGAAGCGTTTGTACCTCTCTGCTCTGACCCTCCATGTCACCAGCCGGGGTCTGGGTACAGACCTGCAAGTGGGTGTTTCCAGCCTAAATCCCAGGCAGATGCAATGTCCTGCCTTCCTGTAACCCAAACGAGTCGCTGCGAGGGACAGACAGAACTGCTTGGCAAGGTTCTGCCTGTGTTTCTCCTGGCCGCCCAGCCTGGCTCTGTGTACAGGGAGAGATGGAAACAGTGCCCATGGCAACCCTGAGTGTTGGCTACTGTTCCATCTCAAATGGAACCTTTCCCAGTAGTCTTCTAGCAGACTTGCCCAAGTAGTTCTGGAAACTTATCTGTGGGTCCCATCTGGGCAAAATCATGGAGCCCTTGAAGGGGAACTGGAGTCTCTAGAAACTGGTTTGCCTTTAGAGCGGCCCGGACCTCTCTCTGTGGCTGTGGAGGGTGCAGAGAAGTGATGAGCTGCATCCATGAATGGGAAATGTGGTCTCAGCAGGCAGAGGAGAGGTCAATGTCAAATGCGTGATGCAGAAGGGAAGGGCCATGTCACTCTCTGAGAATCCACCTGGGAGTGACTGGTCCAGCCGGGCCGTGCAGGCTGCGGACCATCCCTCAGCTCAGTGACTCCCTGGCCACCCTGCACTCTCTGAACCTCACCTCTGAGCAAAGACTGCGCACCCTCTATGGGTTCTGTTTGGGATTCAAACCAAAGTGATGCAGGGCACAGAGCCAACAGTCCACCAGCCCGGGCAGTTAACGTCTGACTCAGGCCGGTTCAGTTAACTCTTTTTTTTTTTTTTTTTTTGAGACAGAGTCTCACTGTGTTGCCTGGGCTAGAGTGCTGCGGTGTCAGCCTAGCTCACAGCAACCTCGGACTCCTGGGCTCAAGCGATCCTCCTGCCTCAGCCTCCCGAGTAGCTGGGACTACAGGCATGCACCACCATGCCCGGCTAATTTTTTCTATATATTTTTAGTTGTCCAATTAATTTCTTTCTATTTTTAGTAGAGATGGGGTCTCGCTCTTGCTCAGGCTGGTTTCGAACTCCTGAGCTCAAACAATCCGCCCGCCTCGGCCTCCCAGAGAGCTAGGATTACAGGCGTGAGCCACCGTGCCCGGCCAGTTAACTCTTTTGATTTTAGGTACCAGAAACCCAGCTCGCACTGGCTTACACAGTGTGTGTGAGTGAATAAGAAATAAACGAAGAAGACATTTATTGATTTACATCACTGACTGTCTAGGCAGCGATTGCTCCGATGTCACCAGGGCAAAAGAGAGAAACCAAGTTTCTCTCTTTTGCCTCTTTTCTCGCACGTGTTGTCTGATTTCTCAGGCTCTGTATGTGGGCAAGGTGGCTGCCAGCAGCGCCAGGCTCAAAACTATCTGTGGTTCAAGTGCAGCAGAAAGGAGAGAAGGCCTCTGTCTGGCAGTTCCTCAAACGGTTAAATATAGAGTTACCACAAGACCCACATCCCACAACTAGATATGTGTCCAAGAGAATTGAGAACATACGTCCACACCAAAGCTTGCACATGAATGTTCATAGCAGTACAATTTATAGTCAGAAAGTAGAAGCAACTCAAATATCCATCCACTGATAAATGGGTAAGCAAAATGTGTTATATCCATACAATGCAATATTATTTGGCAACAAAAGGAATGAAATACTTCTATGCACAGGGATCTCATGGTAAGGGTGGGGGAAGAAGGAATTTTAAACAAATAACATTGGCCGGGGAACAGTAGGCATGCGTCCCATCTGGGTGGCTCATTCTCTCCTTCCCTGATAAGCAGGAATCTAGGGTCCAGTATGGGACGGAAGGTCTGCAGACAGGGCCTGGGATGGAGTGGAGGTCTGTAGAGTGCAGAATCGGGAGGGGACCATGATCAGGGAGGCAGGACTCAGGGGCTAAACTGAAATCCAAAAAGGAGAAGACATAGCCCAATAGGCTGTCCATTTGTTGAGCTAAGCGGAGGTAAACCTGGCACCAATAGCAGGAGATGAGCCAGGGATGCCAAGCCTGGGCAGAGAGGTCCAGGTCAGAGCTGACTCCTGTGGTACCACTGGCTGGGCAGGGGTGAGGGAGATGCAGATGGGGCACCAGATGTGGGGTCTTGCTGCAGGATCTTGCCTCATTCCATAAGAGGCAAGGAACAGAGAGACACTGTCCCCGTGGGAAGTGCTGGATGAGTAAATGGAGTCAGGACAAAGGAGAAGCTCACTCTGGTTGGGATGATCAGGAGATGGTTCAGGAGGGAGAAGATCGGGGCAGGCCCTTGAGGATCTGTAGACATTTGGCAGTCAGGAAGGCAGTGGAAGGCCATCCTGGACAGGGACACGGCTTGAAGAAGGTAGAGTGTTGAGAAGGCACTGGGAAGGGAGTGCACGGAGGTCTTCACACCAGACAGAAAGAGCACGAAGGTCTTCACACCCAAAGGGGAGCACATGCAGGTCTTCACACCAGAAGGGGAGAGTGTGGAAGTATTTTCACTGGGATGGAGAGTGCAGTGAGAAGCACAGTGGCCCCTGCCCAGGCCCGCTGGCGGGAGAGAGCACCCAGGCCTCAGGGAGCATGGAGGGGCTCCAGGGTCGAGGTCAGAAGCTGACTGAAGTTTGATCCCTCCTCTCCCCACGTGGCCAGGGCTAATCCCTCCCCTGGTGCCGATGGCCTCAGGCCTGGGGGTGGCTCTGCTGTGGCCCTGGGGTGTCAGGGCTGACTCCTGATGGTGACTGACTCTGGGACTGAGAGCCCCTTGTGTCCTGGGGACCACTGTGGCCAGAGCATCCCCGCCCCTGGACAGAGCCTGGCCCCAGGGATGCTGGAGAAAACACAGCATGTCTAGAAGGACGAGTGCAGCTGGAAACAGGAAACCCCGATGGAGCCAGGGTGCTGGGATTTGCCTCTGAGAACCCAGAGCTGACAGATGTCTCTGCCTAATTCCAGGACGGTGAGGGGAGAGCAGCCCAGGCTGGAGGAGCTGAGCCTGGAGTACACGCGGTACTTGTCCCTGAGCTCAGACCGGAGTGATGGCCACCTCTGAGGTTGGGCCAGGCCTGCCAGGATGCACATAAAGACCAACAAGGTTTATTTTCCTCCTTTCTGGGGCTGGAGCTCTGGCGGTTTAACTCACCCTAACAGCTGCTGCGCACCTTGGTGCAGGTGAAAGAGGACGATGCATCAAACCTTAATGAGCTGCAGCGTCTGCAGGTGCCTGGTCCAGCCTGGCCTCCTGCCCAGGTCCGGCCCAGCCCCACAGCCTCGCTGGCTGGGGATCAAACACAGCCAGACACGCAGGGAGCAGAGCTACGGCCAGGGCCTCCTCTGTGCACGCCCCCAGCATGACAGCGAGCTGGGCTGGGCCAGACACTGGCTGCAAATCAGTACATCAACCTGATAAGCTGCCTCCTGCCAGGGAGGTAAGGTTGTTGGTGAACACAGGTCCTCTGCCCAGCAGGAAGGAGTGGTTTTCCCATTTTCAACCTCCTCCGCATCCCTGAGGCTTCAGGCACACTGCAGTCCTGGTGGAGGGGAGGGGGCGGAAATGTCTCTTTCGGTCATCGCAGCATTTGGGGGCTGCCAGAGGGAGGGCTGGGACTTGGCGTTGCCTCTGGACCCTGCGCTGCTGTGCTTTATGCGGGGTCAGGTCTGAAGGTCCTGCTCCCCATGGGCCCACAGCGCATGCCTCTCCCAGCGCGGAGGCGGATGGGGGGCCTCCGGGGCCCTCCACAGCCAGGTGTGCGGCTGGCTGATGGTGACACGGGCTCAGATTTGCTTTTGTTTGTCCACAGAGTGTCTGAAGGCTCCTCCGTGCACTTGACTACGGTGCCAGCCCAGCTTTGCAAGGGGAGGTGTGAGGTTTGTATCTGCGGGTTTGGCTCTGGGAGGGGGACTGTTGGCCCATAAATCTCAGACGGGGTCAGCAGTGGGAGGCAGGGACTCACTGGCAAGGGGGGACAGGCTGGGCGGAGAGGACAGGCAGATCTGGGCGCAGGCGCTGCAGAGTTGTCACTGAAAATTGTTAGAGGAATCTCCTTCATGAGGGTGTGGACGGAGTGGGCGTCACCTGGCAGATACCCAGGGCTTTGCAGGTGAGAGGTCAGACCAGAGAGGACACAAGCTCAGGGAAGGGCCCAAGTTCCCCGAGCTTCATCAGGGCCAGAGCCTGGGAGGCCAGAGGGACGTCTTGGGCTGCCCTGGGGAGCCGTGCGCAGTCTCGGTAAGAATGCAGATTTGGGTGCATTCTGGCTCTGCCATATAGCTGGCAAGTGGCTCTGGCCCCTTGAGATTCAATTTCCCTACCGTAGGCTTATGTAAGATTAATAACAGTACCTCCCCGCTCTTGAGTACCTACTGTGTGCCATCACGTGCCCATAGGGGGTGGGCACAGTCTCATATCACAGAGGAGTCTCACGAGGCCTTGGGAACGTTTTTCACTCACTCAGCCAGGAGACCTGGAGTCTGTACCTGGTCTGTCTGGCTTCAAGTCAAGGCTCTTTCCCCCGCACTGTGTGGCTCTGCTCTTGGCACATAGTAGGTGCTCAGCAAATGTTAGCATGCTCTCTCTCTCTTCTCCCTTCTCAGAGCCTCTCTTTCCTCCGCCCTCTGGGTACGTTCGGTTCCATACATGTTTTTGGGGCCTCGTTTGCGCGCAGCTGAGCCCAGGCTGGGCTCTGTCTCCCTCTCTGCCGGGCAGTGCTGTTCCGGGAAGTGCTCCCCACCCAGCGGCCCCCTTTCCCACGCCGTAGGGTGTGGCTGTGCGGCGAGTTCTTGCTAACAGAATGTGAGTGGAAAGGACACACCTCATAGGTGATATGGGTAGAAACCGGGTGTGCTGTCTCCATAGAGAGGACTCCAAGGGCTGAGGGGAGGTGGGGCCGTGGGATGGACAGAGCCTGGCTCCTGAGTAAGCCCGGGGAAGGCTGCCTGGCCGGCAACAAAGAAGGTGGAGGTGACACGAGACCTCAGCTGCTGCTGTGTTGAGCCTCCGAGAGTCTGGGTTTGTCTGCGCCTGCAGCTAGCATCTTCTCCTTAATGACTGGGGGCCGCAGAGATGGCTAAGGAAGGCCCCTCCTTCCCTCTGGAGGCCATGAGGGTAGGAGGAGGTAAGGTGTTTGCAGAGAGCTGTAACTCAGCATGGAGGAGAGCCTCACGGGGTGGGACAGGGGGAGCCAGAGGAGGGAGAGTTTTGATGGGAGATCGGGGAAGAATTCACAGAGGTACAGCCAGGAAGAGGACATTTCAGAGTGGCTAAGGGAGAGGAAGAGAGTCCCACCTGAGAGCTGAGGCCCACATGATATGTCTGAGGACCTGGGGGAGTGGTAGGGTCAGGTCATACAAAACTAAAGAGGATGGAGTTGATTTTGTAGGTGGTGGGAGCCACAGAATGTTAATGAGGGAGAGCATGACAGATACCCTGTGCATTAGGCAGGCCCTCCCAGTTGCTGTGTAGTGGCTGTCTGGAGCAGGAGATGTTATTATAGATGTGGGCAACCAGAGGGCTGTGGGTGATGGAGGGGAGGGGCCCTGAGAAGGTGGCATCTCAGGACCTGGAGACAGGAGAGGCAGTGAACCAGGGGAGGCAGCAGTGTGGGAGGCCCCCTCCCCTCTTCCAGGTGTGCCCTGGTCATGGGGGTGGCACCCTGTGCAGAGACAGGGAGCCCAGGGAAGGAACAACAGGATGCTGGGCAGACAGTGCCAGAGCGTGTTGACTCCAGGTGGACGAATGGCCCTTCCTGTGGTCCCAGGCCGGGTCCTGAGAATCAGCCCCAGGGCTCTGCCCTTCTCTTTGGTATGGTCTAGAGCTCGTCACTGCCAGGGGCAAGTGCCTTGGGGTATACTGGGTACTAGAAGGTCCCCAGAATGCCTGTGGTGGCCCAGCCTATGCCTCCTGCCCCCCAGGGGCCTGGTGGATCCTTTCTGGAGCTGATGGTGGTTTGGAGACGGAGTCGCTCTGCAGAGTCTGAACGTGCAGGACCACGAGGTAGAGAGAAGTGATGCCGTAAGCACATACACTCGAACAGCGCATCGTTTTAGAATTTGCTTTGCTTTTCTGCACTTACAAGAAATCTGCCTTGCAAACGGGTTTCAAAAATAATCCCTCTCACAGATCTGTGTGGGGCTCACCATCTGCAGGGACAGGGTTTGGATGTTTGTGCCCGGCCTGTGGGTCCGAGCCTGGGACAGAGCAGGAGAGGACGGGCTTAGATCACAGCGGGAGGGACGAGGCAAGACGTGGAGAGCTCTGTGGCTGGCTGCAGGAGGCAGGAGGCGTGGGGCCATTGCACCAGCCGCGGTCAGGGGGTGGAGGAGATGCTGTGTGTGCCCAAAGCCTGATGCCAACCTGCCGATGACACCCTGGAAATGTCCTCTGAGTCCATTCCATCCTCTCCTTTCCTGCCTGGGCTGTGGGAATCTCTGAGCTGGTCACCTGTGTCCGGTCTCTCCTTCTACCCCCCTGCCCCAGGCGGGGATCCCAAGGACCCACCTGCACCCCTGGCTCCCACACTGGTGCTTCCTTTGACCCCTAATGTCTACAAGATGGATTTTAATGTTCTAGGAGGTCTGCGTCCTCCAGGCCCCACTTTAATCACAGAACTTCAAACCTCTCCGGTGTCCCAGGCCTGTGTGCAACTGCACGTGTTCTCACGTGTTGTTCTTTTTGCCAGAAATATCTTCACTTCTCCCCATCTCTTCGTTTGGGAGGGTGAACCAACGAGGCCCAGTGATGACTAAGGTAGCAGCCTCAGAGCAGATGTGAATCTTTGCAGGCAAGTGACACGATGTCATGCCATTTCGTGGGTTGGCAGGTGCTTGGGTGTGTGTGCGTGTGTATGTGTGTGGCGTGTGCACCTTTGCATCCGCAGCCTGGCTCCGGGGAACATCCTGTGGCAGGAAAATCTTCCCCCTGAGCCTTGCTGTGGGCTGCAGCCCCGGAAAGTGCGCCGTTCCTCCTCGGCCCTCCTGGCTCGGCCCCACTGCTGGGTATCTAGTCACACCAGCCAGCGGCCCCAGCAGGGTTCTGAGAAGTACTTTCTGTTCGCGAGCACAGCCCCGTGGAGCTGCTGGGCTGGCAGGAGTGCGAATTCGAGCGATTGCAATCTGCGCAGGTCGACCCTCAGGCAAGCACGGCACCAGTCTCTTGCAGCCTAATGACAGAGGTCCGGGGAGCAGCGTGTTTGAAGGCCTTGGCTGGGGAGCTTTTCCAGCTGGTTCTGTCTTTGTCAGCCACTGTCACTCAGCAGGCGCAGAGGAGGCCTCAGCTGGCCTCCCAGGGCCTGTTGTAGCCAACCTGTGGCTCCTCTGGTCAGGCCTGTGGCCGCATCTCGTTCTCACTCCAGGCCTGAGAAGTGGACGCTCTTATCCCCTCATGGCAGGGGTGTAGCAAGGCGCCTCATGGGGCCAATGGCAGAGCTGGAATTAAACCCGCATGTGTCTAACTTCCAAACTCTGTCCCCTTCTGCTACACCTCTTGTCCCCAGAGGAGTCAGGGTGAATGTACATCTGTTGCCCCATTGACAGTCTGTCACCTGCCAAACACGTGAGTGAGGCCGTCTAGATCATCCAGCCACCAGCCGGCCCACCAGCTGACCACAGACGCACGAGGCAGCCCCAAGCACTGCCCAGCTGACCCGCAGGACGGGGAGCCACATAAATTCTTGTTGTTTTAAGCCACTAAGTTCTGGGGTGGTTTGTCATGAAGCGAAGCTGAACTGACACTGCTGCCGTGTAACAGCAATGCTACTGCCGTGCGAGCAACTTAGTTGCTTGAAACAGCCACTTCGTCTTGCTCACGGACTTGCTTAGGGAGGGGGACAGGGTGCGGCAGGAGTGATGTGTCTGTTCCACGACATCTAGAGCATCGCCAGGAAGACCCGAGGGCTGATGACTTGGGGAATGGCAGTGGGGGACTGGGATCATGTGGCAGCGTCTTCACTCACGTCTGGGCAGCTGGCATCTCAGCTGGGGCCGTCGGTGGGAGCCCTGCACGTGGCTCTCCCTGTGGCCTGAGCTTCCTCACAGCACGGTGGCTTCCGGGTCTATGGACTTTAATGGAGGCCGGGGGCTTTGAAGGCGAGTGTACCAGCTCACAAGGTGGAGGGCAATTGCCTTTTATGACCTGGCCCCGGAAGTCATACCGTTCCACTCTGCTGCATTCTATCCCCCACAGGCCAATGACAAGCCCTCTGCATCCCCCAGATTCAGGGGAAGGGAATTAGACGTCACCTGATGTCAGAGTGGCCAGGTTGCAGAGCACGTGGGGCTGGAACGCATTGTGGCCACCCTTGGAAAATACAATTCGCCACGCACCATCTCACCAATCCCTGCAATAACGTAGTGAGTAGGTACTATTACTATTCCCACTTTGCAGATGAGAAAACTGAGGCTCAGATGGTTGGTAATGGGCTCAAGGTAGCATAGTTGGTCACGAGTGTGGGAGCTGAGTCTGGCTCCGAAGCCTGTGCCCTCGACATGCCCCTCACTGCCTTTCATAGAGGGCCTTTCTGTACTCGGGTTTAGTGGCCCAGTTGACTTATAACTACTCCGTTCGGCTTTATGTTTTGTCTCCACTTTAACATGGCACCTTCCAAGAAGCAGCTGCATCTCAGTGTCTCTCCTGGCTCTGTCGGGGGTCCCTGTCATTTCTGGCAATGGGCCGACACTGTGGCTCCGCCCTTGCGGCCTCCTGCCCGGCAAAGGCTCCCGCACAGGCACGGCCAGGGGACGGCGGGTGCGGGGCCTGGGCTGTGCGCAGAGATGGGGTTAGAGGCCATGGGAGAGGTGGACGCGACGGCTCAGCACAGGGTCCTGGTGCTTCAAGGCCATGCCGGGCTCTGTGCTAAAATCGGGGTTAGGATGTGCCCTGATCCCGGAGGTGGGAGTGGGGAGGGGGACACTGAGGGAGGGGAAGGGACTCAAACAGACGACATGCTGTACTGATCACCACCCTCCCTCCTCTACAAAAACAGATTAAGTTAGGAGCTATCTAGTAGACAACTTGAATTTAAATCCTAAGAGGATGGAAACACGGGTTATATCTCTGAACTTTGGAAGAAATTCATTTTCCGTGTTACACGAAGTATTAACATCACGAATTGAGTGCAGCCGTTTCCTTCCCTGACCCTCCTCCCAGCCTACTCAAAGTCCTAACTGTGCCCCCTGCCGTTTCCCCTCCTTTCTTAGGCAAAACCAGGAGGACTCATGCTGGTAGCAGTGCTCTGTGAGGAGTTTTTATAATTTTTTATTGACATATAACATACACTTGCGATCTGTGTTGATGGACAAAATGCCCATTAACAGGAGAACGGAATACGGTTGTTAGACAAAGTACAGGATGCCCCGTTAAATTGCACTTCATTCTTATATATATATATTTTTTAATGTTCCAGAGAGGAACGGGTCGGTTTCCATGAGTGGAGAAAGACCAAATTTGCACTTCGGATACACAACAGATGCTTTCCAGTGTAGGCGGCCCCACAGTTGTAAAAGGGCCACATCCTAAGTGCGCGGCTCCGTGAATTTCCACAGGTGAGCGCGTCTGTGTCCCCAGCACCCAGATCAAGAAACAGAATGATCCAGGCTCCCCAAAGGTCCCCTGTGTCTCTTTCCAGTGACTGTCCACCCCGACTAGCCTGGCTCTAACAGCAGGGGCAAGTTTTGCTGGTTTTTTTTTGAATATCATATAAATGGAATCGCCCAGTTTGTATAATTTTGTGTCTGGCCTCCTTTGCTCATCATCATGTCTGCGAGCTTCCTTTCATGTTGTCGTGTAGAGCAGTCGTTCATTTTGGGGAGTATTTCTGTATGGAACATACTTATACTAAAAAAATTATTTTTCTGAAATTCAAATGTATTTTATCTGGCAACCCTATTCCATTCTCCTGTTGATGGACATTTTGCAATTTTCGGTCTGGGCTATTTTGAATAAGGCTGCTATGACTACTCCAGCACGTGTCTTTTGGTGAACATATGGACTCATTTCTTTTGGGTATTTACCTAGGAGTGGAGTTTCTGGGTCATTGGGATGCATATGTTCAGTTCAACATATACTGCCAAGCAGTGTTCCAAATGGTTCCAATTCGCACGCCAGCCAGCAGTGTGTGAAGGTTCCAGTTGCTCTGTGTCCTCACCAACCCAGGCGTTTTCTGTCCTTTTCATTGTAGCCATTCTAATGGGCGGGCTCCACTTTAACTTCATTGTGGTTTTAATTTGCATATTGCCGATCACAAAGCTGAGCACCTGGCCACATGCTTAGTGGCCCTTTCAGCCTCCTCTTTCGTAAGGTGCATATTCTAGCATGTTGCTGAGTGTTTATTGAGATGCCTGCCTCTTAAGAAATTGCTTTGTAGGCATTTCTTATATCGTCTGGATACAAGTTATTTGTCAGATATAATTTCAAATATATTCTCTTGGGGAGCGTTTTGGAAAACCACCGAGAGAGGACTTTCTGCTGGTTGTGGGTCCTGCAGGTAACTTAGAGGAGGAATTAGGTGCAAAGGAGTTTAATGACATTGCTGTGGATAATGAATCAGATGTCCTCCACTGGCCTTTGAGAGGCACAAGTGAAGACCAAAGTGTGTTTTCTTTGGATGCCTTATTCATTCTGAGAATGGACCACATGAGGCCCTGAGATGTATTCAGATCTTGACATGCATGAGAGCATGGATAGATTTCCCTTATATTGAGCTTACAGTATGTCTTAGGATATTTCAGCTGGGAAGCACTTCCGAAAAATTTGTATGTGTCCCAGCACAGACTCTATGGCGTATTTCCATACCCTAAGGGCAGAGGCCATCCCGAGGGGAATGGAGATCCTAATTTTCCATACAGGTATAAACACTCTGGAGTGCATACTTGATGAGAATGAAATGCTTAGTATTTGAACACAAGTGGCATCTAAAAGGTACACTTAATTCATAAATCAAGACTGCACAGCAGATGATATTTATGGCAGCTCTTGCTGGGGGAGATGTTAAAATTTGTAAAAATTGTAAATGCTGTAACAAAAAATGCTACCATCCCTGACCCTAATTGATGACTTCCTCTTGGATATATTGAATAAATTAATTTCATTGCTCTACAGATGACATTAATATGCTTTTATAATTAATTTAGTTCTGAGAGCTGCTCTCGGTGCCAGGATTTCCTTGGAGGGAGAAAATGGCTAAAGGAAAAAGGTGACACATGAAGAATAATTCTAAAATCAAATAAAGAATAACACTCTAATAGGAAATAGCATGCTTGGCGTGACCCTGTCGTAAAAGAAAATACACCAGGGAATCGCTCGGAGGCGGATATTAAGGTCACGACGGCGCGTGTGTTTCCGATGTCGCATTTTCACTGGGGTTTCTCGTGTCCAAGTCTGCGGTTAAGAAGGGAGCACTGCGTAAAGCCTCCCTCTTTGGTGGGGCTCATGCAGCTGCCTCAGAGCTCGAGCCTTCCATCTCCAAAGCTGGTCTCAGCAGCAGGACTCTGGGGGGCCCAGGAAGAGGCATCGAATGATCATGGATGCCAACTTCCTAGACAGCGGGCACCCGCCCTGTGGGTTCCTCACAACTAAAACAGCCAAGATATAACAACGAGCCCTCTCTTCTTTGCCAGGCACTGGACCAAATTCTTTATATTCATTGTATTAATGGAAATTATTTCTTTCCTCTTCGAAAAAATAAACTGTAACGTATTAAGAATACGTTTACAAAATATGCATTGGAAAATGTAGTTCAACAAATTCAGCCATAATTTCCCTCCCCAGACAGCGCCATTCTCCAAGCTCCTGCTCAGGACGGCTTCGGGGGCTGCAGCCCTGTAGACCGGGTGGGTATCGGGTCATGCACTAGTTTTTCAAAAGTTTCCCTTTCTCTTAAAAGGACCTCTAAAATGTGCAGAGGTGGTTTGCTTGGAGGGGATTTTTTCTGTTTTCCCCTCCCCCAGGTGCTTGAGTTAAGTATAAGGATTAGACACTGCCTGATTTAAAAATTTATATTTCATTAAAAAGTCCCCAAAGCCTGGTCAGTCCACAAGCAATTGTGGGTAAGGAAAATGGTATTTCTCTAACTCTGAGGCACGAGTTGAGGGCTCCGCAGGTACATACTGGACGCCCAGGAGTGATGTTAACCAAGAAGATTAACTGGAAATGGGACCCCCAGACGCAGTTCCCCCGACTTCATGTTTCATCAGGACGTCAATCCTGAGGCAGCACCGGCTGCAGGCCGGGCACAGGGAGGGCGCTGGAGGGCACTGCATGGTCTGCGTGTGTGTGTGTATGTGTGTATATGTGTGTGCGTGCATGTGTATGTGTATGTGTATATGTGTGTGCATGCGTATGTGTGTATATATATGTGTGTGCGTGCGTATGTATAAGTGTGTGTATGTGTATGTGTGTGTATGTGTGTATATGTGTATGCGTGCATGTGCATGTGTATGTGTATATGTGTGTGCGTGCGTATGTGTGTATATGTATGTGTGTGCGTGCGTATGTGTGCGCGTGCGTGTGCATGTGCTGGGGAGACGTGTGGAGGCTGAGGCAAGGCATGGCTAGAGGGGTCTTTCTGGCTGCAGGGCAGAAATGCTGGCCTGGGTACCAGTGCCACAGCCTGGGAGGCTGGGGACACAGTGGGGACAGCCAACCTCCAGCAGAGTCTGAGCCCTGCCCGCCTGGGGCTGGGGGAGGAGACGGGAGAGCCCAGAGTGTGATGTCGCATCATTCATTCTTTCATTGTCATCCATCACACTGAGTGTCTCTCATGTCCGAGCCTGGGCTGGGCTCCGAGGGGCCCTGGAGGTGGACAGACTGGAATCCCTCACCCAACACTGCCCACTGTCTCCCCTGACCCCTAACAGTGGCCCATGAGACGCCTTCTGTGTTTAAAGCGAGTGGCTGCCGCCCACACTGTTATCCTGCAGTAAAGGTCATGACGCCCTGTCACATGTGTGAGCTCATTTGTTCCTGGCTCTTGTGTCCTGAGTCGGAGGGTGGACTTAGGCATTACCCGGACTTGGGTGTGACCTTTGGCTCTGCTGGGTGACCTCAAGCAAGTTGCTTAACCTCCTGAAGCCTCAATTTCGTCATGTGTACAGCCAGCTGGGACAATAACAGTTTTTGTCACTTAACTTTTCTAAGTCTCAGGTGCAGCGATGTTATTTGGGATTATGGTACCCATATGTCATTTGTGGTGGATGTGAGGGCTAAAAGCGGAGTTTTGTGCAGGGCCCTTGTGGTTATTGTTGCCTCTACTTTATAGCTGAAGAAACCCAGCCAAGGTTTTGTGGCTTTCTCGGTGTCACTGATGGGCCAGGTGCCACGGCTGCAGGTGCAGGGCTGGGTCTCTGGATCTCAGGGGAGGGTCCTCCTTCTGTGTTGCTGTGGAGCTGGGCAGAGCCTTGGAACAGCCCAGACTCCCCATGTTGTGAAATCACTTTCCAAAATAGGAACACGTGACCATTCCCAACACCTTCACCAGATAGCACAGGCTCTACGAGGGCATCTCACACCTCCTCTGGGAGGAGACGGGCCTGCTTCAGAGGAAACACAGGACCAAGGAAAGAGCATCTGGGCAGAAAAGAGGTTATCAGAGATATCAGTCTTCAACTGCTAGTCCAAGTTCTGCAGGAAGGGACAGCTGGTGGTCCCAGTGCACGTGGCAAAACCCACCTTCTGTTGGCAGAAGCTCTGAGCAGGGTGCTTGGCTTTGACCTGCCCAGCGTGACGGTGTTTGCCTGCAAACCGCGATCGTCCATGCTACAGCCCAATGGCTGCTTGGGAAACATATTGTGATGCTGAGCTTGCTGGGTTACTGAACACAGTTCAGAATTTGCAAGTAAAATGGATTTTGTGTCATTCAAGTTCATCTGGAATCAAAATCAGCTCACCATGGCCCAACGCCCTGCTGGTGCAGGCTGCTCCCAAGCTTGCTGGGATCCTGCTCATGCTGCAGGCTCGGGGTGGGGGTGGGGCTGTGACGGCTTCATGTGGGTCCACTTATGGTTATGGTTTGCAAAGCATTTCCACTGCTTGGCTTGCGTATGGCCCTCCCACAGCCCTGTGAAGTAGACAAGCCCCATATTCCAGGAGAGGCAGGGCAGCTTCATGGGTCTGTGACCTGTGCAGCCACAAAGGGACCTGTGATCAGAAGGCACCCTCTTGGTTTGATGGTTTGATACACTTCAGCCACCATCTTGGAATTTTAATAATTTCATCTCTGAACCGGTGCTTCGTAGGTGAAGTGTGATGGGACCATGGAGACACATGCAATAGACATGTCTGTCGTTTCTTGCCGCCTTGTCGGCACACAGTCTTGTGGATGCCCCGTGAGCACAGAATTCCAGTGGGCTCATGACTCAGGGAGTTCAGTGGGACCTCAGGGGAGTGCAGGGACAAGAGTTACAAACAGGGCCGAGCGAGCGAGGGCACAGACAGCCCAGAGATGCCACACTTTGTGTTCAAACCAGAACTTGCTTCGAATGCAGAAAGAAGGCGGTGCCCTCAAAGAAGCGAATGGCCAAGGAGCCCTATCCTATCTCTTCTTACTGGTGTTGTTTCCCTGTGTTAGCCAACCGCTTACCCTGGCGAGGGTGACCCGGAGGGAAGGGAAAGACAGGACAACCCTAGTTCCTTTTCCTTTTAGTTCTTCCTTCATCAGTAAGGCCAAGGCAGAGGGCAATGGTAGAATGTGACTGCATCAAGGAGTGGAATAAGAATAGAAAACAGTTGAGTCGTTTTTGTGTAGCATTTCCACTGTTCTGGCAAGGACAAAAATATATTTGTGTGTACAAACTATAAAAAACAAATTGTGTAATTTTGATGACTCCACGTATGAGTTAAATGTTCTTATGTTTGTATATAAAACTTGCATTGCACAATATAATGATGAATGGTAAAAT
>NW_012142634.1:536866-546323 GCF_000956105.1 Propithecus coquereli
TGTACCTGATGCCCAACAGAGAACAAATCACTGCATTTTCTTTTATTCACCCAGTGCTAGCAAAAAAAAAAAAAAAAAGAGAATAATACATGATGAGTAATAAAATGTTTGCACTACACAGAAATACTTCCAAAGTGATGGTAAAGAAAGTCTCCTTTGTTCCCTCGCAGCCCTCTTTGGTCCCGCCCTGTCTGGTGTACGCCCTTCCAGACCATTCTCCATGCACTTAGCTGCCAGGACAATTACCAAGGTGGCACTTTCTTTACATTTCCTATTTTCCTTCATCCAGACCCACAAGGACCCACTCTCCTCCAAAGAGGAGAGTGGCCCCGCTCTCCTCTTACCAGCACCTTTGGGCCTTGGGCAGGGAGGGTGGGATATAGGGATGGGAGCCCTCTTCAGAACCCGGGGCCAGCCTCCTCTTGTCGGTGACCTCCCAGACCGGCCCTCCTGGGGCTCTCCGCCAGGCTGCGATGCAGGCTAATGGCATCACCAGGGGGTGCCTGGAAATGGCCCAGTCCCGAGTGACCTCAATGTTCTCTCCTGGGCCCGGTACCTGGATGACCCTGGCAAAGCTGTTTCCACAAGGCCAGGCTGAGGGGCCAGGTTTCCAGGTTGATCTGGGTCAGAAACCAGCTTTGCAACATGCCAGCCCTGTCACTTGACAGAGGCAGGCCCTGGCTGCTCAGGGGACTGGGCTGGGTGGGAAGGGACAACCAAGTGAGCCCTGGGAGGTGGGCAGGTCCTGGGGTTACAACCTCTCCTGGCCAGCAGCAGCCTCTGCTGGGAGGACCGAGGGCTGCACTGCCCAGAGGCCCAGTGTCAGGGAGGGTGGCCCCCGGGGCACTGCAAACAGCCTTTTCTCTGATGATAAAAGACATTCGTGCTTATAGGAAATTTGGAAAATACAGGCAAGTATAAAGAAGAAAATTTAAATGACCATAATCCCACCACTCAGACATGGCTACATTTAGTTTTAGTGTGTTTTATTTTAGTATTTTGAAAGCACACATTTAGATAGATTTACAAAGTCGGAACTGTATGACTCCAGGCCACTCTCTACATAGAAAAATCCACTGTGTGGCTTGGTCAGGAATTATTTTATCACCCCCCTGTCTTTTGACATCTCAATTTTTCTGTGTTCTTTGCTATTATAAACAATGAGGTGACATTTATAAGTGTTTCCTTAGGATGGTAGCTCCCTAGATATCTATCATTGTGGAAATGTTTGCCCATTTTTAAAGTTCTTGAGACAGGGTGTCGATTGTTTTCTAGAAAGAATTACATGCAAATCAGCAGGATACCAAGGGTGTCAGAAGGTGCAGGAACGGGGCATCTGGGGCTCCCCAGTGGGGGTCCAATAGCCCCAGCCTCAGTGGGGCCTGGGCAGTGGCCGTTATCCGCCATGATCCCGAGTCACTGGGGAAGCTCTGTTCACGGGTGTGGGGTGGGTGGGAGAGGGAGCGGGTGCTGGACCGAGGCTGCTGGGCAGCGCGGTTTAGAAAGCTGCCCTCCCAAACACGTAAAGCTCCCGTGGAAGCTCAAGGTGTCAACGCCACGGTACTCGGGAGCTCTGCCATCTGAAGGACTCACGCTCTAGGCCTCCCAGATGGCTGAGGGTCGTAGCAGTTGGTCAGGGCCCGGACCAAGTCAGACTGCAGCTAGACCCGCCTGGAAGGTTCCATGTGCGCTCAGACCCTCGCGGGCTGACGGTGTCCCACCTCCAGCAAGCACAGGGTGCCTTTCCACTGTGTGCCCCAGGGCCACGGGGCCTGCACAGCCCAGAGGGGTGTGGGTGAGCTCGTGCCCCTGGAATTCTTAACGGCTGGCGACAGGCTTCGGCTCTGACTTGGGTTGGCATGGGGTGGCAGTCTCAGGAGGCCTTCTGTGTGCCCCTGCCGGGGGAACCAGGTCCCCCTTGCCCACAGCTGCAGTTTCAATGAAGCCTTTTAGTGCTGGCATTTCGTCTTTCCTTTTATTACTCTCCCAGTCCCTCCCTCCTGCTTCTGGGGCTCCCCGCTCTGCCCCCAGATAAATCACCTGCACCACATGCTTGTCTCAGGCTCTGCTTCTGGGGGAACCAGACGAGGGTTCACTGCATGATCACGTCCCAGCTACGTGAAGGTGAGCCAAGACCTAGGATGACTCACGTTATCTATTTTTTTTTTTTTTTGAGACAGGCTGTCCTGTCTCAAAAAATAACATTTTTTTTGCACTCAGGCTGGAGTGCAGTGGCGAGATCATAGCTCACTGCAGCCTAGAACTCCTGGGCTGAAGCCATCCTCCTGCCTCAGCCTCCTGAGTAGCTGGGACTATAGGCATATGCCACCAGACCCGGCTAATTTTACTTATTTTTTTTTAGAGATGGGGTCTTGTTATGTTGCCCAGGCTGGTCTCGAACTCCTGGCCTCAAGTAATCCTGCCGCAGCCTCCCAACACACTATTTGAAGCCTTCTCGGACGGAACTGTCAGAAACTCCACAGCTGCTGTGCCACTCAAACTGGGATGGTTCTAGAAGGAGATGCGTTTGTGTTGGAAGGCTGCACACAGACTCTTGCTCCCCTGGCGGTTGGGGGAGCGAGGTGTTCAGCTGCGGAGCTGGCTCAGGTTATAACTGGGGAAAGGGCCCACCGTCCTGTATGGGCCTGAGTCTGTGCCTCCCTCCAGCCTCGGCGGGCGGCAGCACTCGAGAGGGGAAGGAGGCTGGCGCCTTGGTTCTGCCCAGGCAGACGCAGGCCTGTGCTGAGCCTGCTCCCCGCCCCGCCCCACCTGCCTTGGACCTCGTGTTTTTCCGTTGATGAGAAAAACAGTCGCGGCAGGTTCCTGCGGGTCCTGCGGGTGGAGGAGAGAGTGTTCCCAAGTCTCTGGAATGTTGTTAGCACACAAACCACGACCACACCCTTGCTGGGAGAAGAGTCAGCTTCTGGTTGTTATAATAGACGGTAGCTATTACCAGCCCTAATCCTACAGAGGCGACAATAATGCTCACAGCTGACGACGACTGCTTGCTGTAAACCAGTCACTGCAATTGGCCCTTCCCGGCATTGGTACATCACGTGAGCTTATGATGGGTTCTGTTATTGGTCCCATTTTTCAGATGCAAAAACTGAGGCTTGGCCGGGCGCGGTGGCTCACGCCTGTAATCCTAGCTCTCTGGGAGGCCGAGGCGGGCGGATTTCTTGAGCTCAGGAGTCCGAAACCAGCGTGAGCAAGAGCGAGACCCTGTCTCTACTAAAAATAGAAAGAAATTAATTGGACAACTAAAAATACATAGAAAATATTAGCCGGGCATGGTGGCACATTCCTGTAGTCCCAGCTACTGGGGAGGCTGAGGCAGGAGGATTGCTTGAGCCCAGGAGTTTGAGGTTGCTGTGAGCTAGGAGGATGCCACGGCACTCTAGCCCGGGCAACATAGTGAGACTCTGTCTAAAAAAAAAAAAAACAAAAAAAACCCTGAGGCTTGCCAAGGTGAGTGATTTGGCACAGTTACTGAGTGGCAGTAGTTAACTAAGTGGGTCCTGAGGGCGTGACTGCGGCACCATCACCTGCCACATCCTGAGCCTTTTTCTAGGCCAGGCCTGGTGCCTGGGCTGCACAGGCATCATTGCATTTTCATCTCATGACGACTTTCGAGGCAGATACTGCTGTTAACGCGATCTTAACAGGGGCGCAGGTGCGGTGGCCTGCCCTGCTCTCACAGCCGAGGTGTGGCGGGCCAGGCTCTCAAACCCTGTCCTGCTGCCCCTAGAGCCCTTGCCCTTTGTCGCTGGCTGCAACTCCATGGGTGGGGCCCTAGGGAAGGAGGAGTCTTGCACTTGGGGCCAAATCAGCTGAGACCACGAGATGGGGTGATGCGCCGGCCGTGGCCCCACCTGCCACCCTCCACTGGCCACAGAGCAGAGGCCACGTGGGCTGCGTAGGCGAGGCTGGGGCACGCATCGCAGGTGGCAGTGCGCAGCACGGTGCCGGGCGCCTGCCGCGTCAGTCCATGCACGGCCAGGCCCTGGCCATGGGACTTCAGGCTACTTTGGAGTTGAAAAGCGTGAAAGAAATTCTCTCCAGGCCTCCAAAAAAGCACAATAACCTAGACAAGCTGATTAATAAGGATTTCTCCATAATTAAATTGTAACATTGTCATCCTTCCAATAAAAATGACATATTAGCATTTTTCTGTTCACCTAGAAATCCGTCGCACACCTGGAAAATACAGAGATAGCCACGAGCATTCAGGGTCATTTGCTTTGTTCATGGATTCATTGCTTTAGTCATTAAATGTCCTTGCTCGGAGCCTGGGGTCCCCAGGCCGGCCCTCAGAGCCCTCACAGTCTACCGGGGGAGATGCAGAAGTCTGCGGGGCAGCTGTAGAACTTGGACTATATTGGCCAATTGGCTGATTAATTCGTTCATTGAATATTTATTGAGCATCCACGTGCGTGAAATTGATATTTAAATTATTCATCTCTTGCATTCATTTATTAATTTTAGAATTGGAAAGTGGCTTGTGATATGTGTTCTATAAAAACCCAACAGATTTGTGACCTTGTTCATTTCCGGGATAAAGATTATCTCCTACAAATCAAAAGTGAGGTTAAGGTTTTGAGTCGTGCCCTGTAACCTTGTATTGCTGAGCGAGAACTGGGATCTACGCCTGTTTCTCCACCCGGACGTCACATTAGAATCATCTGTGCCCCTGGGCAGCTGCTCCAGGTTAAAGGGCAGGACTCTGGGTCCAGATTCCAGTCCTGGAAACCAGTCTGCTTCCCAGAGCCTCCCTGTGCCTCATTGACGCCCAACAGGATGTTCCCTGTAGATTCACAGACGTGACACTGTGACAGCCGCCTCGGCCCCTGCACGACCCTCAGGTGAACCGGGTGAGACGAAACCCATCCGCGGGCCTCGGGCAGGTGAGACGCACTCGCGCCGAGCCCGGGATCTAGGCGGTTGGCAGTAGGTAGTCTCCGAGCCTGCAGAGGCGCGGCCTGGGGTCGAGCTGGGCCTCAGGGTCCCTTCACTCTGGGCACACCCGTGCCAGCCTGGGTGGAGAGGGCCGTCGATTCCAAGATGTCCCTTTGCCACTGACATGTGCTGATTTAAAAGAATCACAGACAGTGGTTTATTTATTGCTGAAGTCGTTTCAAATGGAATTAGGCACCTAAATCAAATTTGCTGTGGCTTTTCCTTTTTTAACCACCTCCGGAGCACAGTGTTGCGTTAACTCGCACACACAGACACCAGCTTGCAGAGAATGCCAGAAGGGCCCCAGAGTCATGCAATTAACTCAAACTCTTCATTGGTTATTATTAAAATTATATTAATAAGTTATAATATGGTAGGACCAGGGTGCACTGCTACCATAATGGGGGGTTTATCCTCCCAGCAGTCCTGGGAAGGCAGGGCGGGGTTATTACAGCCCCACGTGTAGGAAGGGAAACAGACACTGAGGGGGCTGCCCAGGTCACACACCTGGGGACAGGGGTGCTGCCGTCTACCCAGGCCCGTTGGCTCCAGATCCAAATCGGGCACGCTCTCCAGTCTGATGGTGCCACTCACAAAGCCACCGTGTGATCCATGCTGGGCTCATTCTAGGCGTTTTTAGTCTGTCGCCAGGACTTAGTGTGAGACGAGGAGTGAGTGTGGGCCCCAGGCCCCTCCCTAACCCACCAACAGCACTCCTGGGAGTAATAGGGGCGGACGAGATAGAGAACACCTGGTGAAATTCGCATTTCGGGTAAACGAGGAATACTTTTTTTAGTATATCCCACGTATTACATGGGACATGCTTACATTAAAATTTATTTATCCGAAATTCAGATTCGACTGAGTATCCTGTACTTGCGTTTGCTAACGCTGGCCCCTGAAGGAGGGGGTGATGCCTCTTGCTACTTGTTCCCTCTCAGCCCCGGAACCTCTCGCACCAGGACAGCCCACGCGTCCCTCCTCGCGGGAGCGCGGTGCACAGAGAGACTCTGGGTCACGGGGGAGGCGTGGGTGCCGGATGCCCTTTCGGGAGGGGCTCTGTTTTTGGACATGGACTTGGCCCCCGCTTTGCCCCCAGTCGGTAACCTGGCCCTTCTGGAGAGAAGGCCCAGGGTAGGGCCCACCTTAGCCTTGGGCTTCACTTCCCTGTGCCTCAGTTTCCTCATCTGCAGAAGGAGGGTGATCATGGTGGCTGCTCCCCCAGGGTTGTCTCGAAAAGCTCTTGGCGCAGAGCCTGGAACTCGCTAAGTACAGCCGAAGGATCTGTTAACACGACGAGTCCTACGGGACCAGCCCGGGCGCCCCGAGCAGGGAGGGGGAGCGGCCAACCCAGGCCCAGCGGCCCATGGAGCGCGGTGAGATAATGCGGATACTGGGAATGGATAAGCGTCTTTTCTCAGGAAACATTATTTCTACATATTTTAAAAGAAACATGATACCTCCTGTTTATCTGCTTATTAGAATTCTGGGCTTGGCGGGATTTTATCAGGCCTGAATGGCAGTCTCTTTGCAGAGGAAGGATCACTGTTGCTAAAGAAGGGCCTTAACTTAAAGCCCTCTGAGACCCTGGCTGTCATCCCAGCCCTGGGTGGGGTTAGTGACCCCCTCGATGGCCCTGTCTGGTTCCTGGGGACCTCTTGGGCCTAATCACAGCTCGTAGCACTGAGTGGGGATGGTCAGCCCCCATGCCCTGCGTCCAGCAGGCTGTGAGCGCCCTGGGGCAGGAGGCAGGTTGAAGCTATTTCTGTACCCAGCCTTGGGCCTGGCCATGTGCAAACCCCCCAGTGTTTGTTGACAGGATGGAAGACAAGGCAGGTGGTCTGGACGGGATCCTTGGGGCTTAGAAAACTCCAGGGCAGAGAGCTCCCTGGAGGGCGGAGGGAGGTGCCCTTGTGGAGGTCCCACGCACCTGAGTGGCTGTTCCTTCTGCTCCACATAATTTTCTCTGACAGCCTCAGATGCTACCCAGCAAATTCCCTTGCCCGGGGATTACTGGGCCCTCAGCCATAGGAACATTTGTTTTTCTTTAAGCAGCGGATCCTTTAGCAGGGATGACAGAAGGTGAGATGGGGTGGTGGCCTCATGATTGCAAACTATGTGCCATGTACAAAAAAATGGCACTTTTGGACCATTTTATATATATTTACTCATTTAACCCTCACAACTCTATAAGGTGGGTTTCATTATTCCCATTTTACAGATGAGGAAGCTGAGGCTCAGAGAGTTTAAGTGACATACTCAAGGTCACACAGCCAGCAAGGGGTGGAGTTAGAACTTGAACCCAGGCCATCCCGCTCTGCCGTGTGTGGCCCTGCATACCTCATAGTAGAGCCGACCTCTAAGCCCTCCGAAATATTTACTGTCTGACTTTGCACCAGAGGCCTCCTGAGGGCAGGTCCTGCTCATCACAAGCCAGCAAGTCTTCTCTGAGCACCTCTCCACGCCAGCTTCTAGAGTGGGCATAGTAGGGGTGCAGAATTCAGACACGGTTGAGCCCTGGAGGTGCCTGTAGTCTCGGGGGGAACCAGGCAGGTGTGACTAGAGCCATGCGTGGTGGGTGCCAGGGGGAGGTGGCAGCCAGGTTCCAGATGCCCCCAGCCCCAGCTAGATTGGCAGCAGGATACCTCCCGGCCCTGGCCTCATCCTCACCCCACACCCCCAGACCTCTCCCACGCCCTGCAGGCCAGGCCTCAGCTGACCCGTTCCTCCCTGTTTCACAATCACCTTCCTGTCCCCTCCTCCCGCCATCCCCACAGCTGGACTGAATGGCTCCATCCAGTGGGGGCAGCGGCAGGGCCCTGGCAACCCATGACCTTCTGCTTCCTGACACCCAAGTCACCCGCGAGCCCATCCTCCAGGGACAAGGACCTTCACTTTGTAGCATGTGCTTTCCATTCTTCCTTCTTTGTTTCTGTCTGTCGGTCTCTCAATACCTGTAGTTGGATCATCCTGAATGAGATGTGGGATCCCTACCAGTAAACCCACATCCGGGGCGGCAGAACCGTCACTAATCGTGAGATTTACTGCATCAATCCCCGGGTTAGTGGAAAGAATGATCCGTTCCTGGGGAGGCCCAAGCAGCTGGGGCCACGAGGCGAGCTCCGCCAGCCAGTGGAGGACACGACTTCTCTGATCGCGGCCTCGTCCCCGGGGCTGGGCAGGCTGGCCGTGGTGGGACTCTGTCTTTCTGAACATCCTGGGAGCTTCTCTTATTCTTGCTGTCAGTTGACATGTTCCATCTTGAAGCTAAAGTCTACAAGAACGTAAGTTCTTTGAAACCAGGTACAGCGGGTGATTTGGGGAACACATTTCACTTTCAAGATGGATTATAATCATGCAAATATTGGGAGCGATTCGCTTTGTCTTTCCACGTAGATGAAAGAGGAAGCTGGTTACCACGAGCACATTCCCGTCATTTACACATGGCCGTTCAGCCGATTGTTCATTCGACGGTTATTTGCTGAACACCTGCTATATATGCCAAGCTCTGAACCAGGCGGTGGGCTGGGACACGCTGACACTGGTGCCTGCCCTGGCGGCCCCCAGCCTGGCCGAGGACCACCACAGCCAGCACTGGCAGGGTCCTTCCTGACGCCCTAATTGGCCCGCAGGGGGCTGTCTGGAGGAAATGATCCCACAGCTCCAGCAGAGCACAGAGCACAGCCGCGGGGTTGGGTGTCTTCTTTCTCCCCCTAGGAGGGAGTGATTAAGAGCCTGGATTTAAGCCCCTGGCCTGGCCACTTCCTGGCTGGGTGGCCTTGGGCAGGTTACTTAACCTCTCTGAACTTCAGCTTCTTTGGGAAAACAGGGCTAATTGTCATATCCACCTCATAAGGGTGCCGTGAGGATGAAAGGAAGCAGTGCGCATACTGCACTTTGCACACGGCTGGCACCCTGTGTGCACACACAGCCGCTGACACGCTTGCCGTTATACTTACCGAAAGCCTCTGCACCTGTGGGTTGAAGAGTACGGCTTCACACGAGCTCCTGCCTGTCGTCATGCTGTGCCCGTCTAGGAGGTTCCCGCAGGCTCCGTCCCGCCATGCAGGGCCCTTTGCTGCCCCAGCCCGGCTGCCCAGCAGAGGCTCCCACCAGGCAGGCATCGAATAAAACACTCCTCAAATATGCAGGGGACTTCTGGACCCTTGAATGTGGTCTTTTGACGGAATCTAAACTTCGCAGAACAAATCCTTTTAATAAAGGGATTTGTTCCGTGATGTTTGGATTCAGTTGAGGGGCCGCACTTGGGGATCTAGAGGGCCACGTGGCCTTCAGGCTGCTGGTTCCCCACCCCTGCAAGGGGCTTTCCTGCTGCCTGCCCTGGGGCAGGCTCTTTCCACTCTCTTTTTGTCTTTGCAGCCTGTCCTGCCAATGCCCTCTGTCTGGCTCGTCTCTGGAGCCACACTGTTCAGGAAGGCTTCTTGCATTTCCCCTTTTAAGCACTTCGCCTGTCCCCACTTGGTTCCTCTCAGCTGGGCAG
>NW_012142634.1:546373-547904 GCF_000956105.1 Propithecus coquereli
TCTCCAGGCCTCCAAAAAAGCACAATAACCTAGACAAGCTGATTAATAAGGATTTCTCCATAATTAAATTGTAACATTGTCATCCTTCCAATAAAAATGACATATTAGCATTTTTCTGTTCACCTAGAAATCCGTCGCACACCTGGAAAATACAGAGATAGCCACGAGCATTCAGGGTCATTTGCTTTGTTCATGGATTCATTGCTTTAGTCATTAAATGTCCTTGCTCGGAGCCTGGGGTCCCCAGGCCGGCCCTCAGAGCCCTCACAGTCTACCGGGGGAGATGCAGAAGTCTGCGGGGCAGCTGTAGAACTTGGACTATATTGGCCAATTGGCTGATTAATTCGTTCATTGAATATTTATTGAGCATCCACGTGCGTGAAATTGATATTTAAATTATTCATCTCTTGCATTCATTTATTAATTTTAGAATTGGAAAGTGGCTTGTGATATGTGTTCTATAAAAACCCAACAGATTTGTGACCTTGTTCATTTCCGGGATAAAGATTATCTCCTACAAATCAAAAGTGAGGTTAAGGTTTTGAGTCGTGCCCTGTAACCTTGTATTGCTGAGCGAGAACTGGGATCTACGCCTGTGTCTCCACCCGGACGTCACATTAGAATCATCTGTGCCCCTGGGCAGCTGCTCCAGGTTAAAGGGCAGGACCCTGGGTCCAGATTCCAGTCCTGGAAACCAGTCTGCTTCCCAGAGCCTCCCTGTGCCTCATTGACGCCCAACAGGATGTTCCCTGTGGATTCACAGACGTGACACTGTGACAGCCGCCTCGGCCCCTGCACGACCCTCAGGTGAACCGGGTGAGACGAAACCCATCCGCGGGCCTTGGGCAGGTGAGACGCACTCGCGCCGAGCCCGGGATCTAGGCGGTTGGCAGTAGGTAGTCTCCGAGCCTGCAGAGGCGCGGCCTGGGGTCGAGCTGGGCCTCAGGGTCCCTTCACTCTGGGCACACCCGTGCCAGCCTGGGTGGAGAGGGCCGCCGATTCCAAGATGTCCCTTTGCCACTGACATGTGCTGATTTAAAAGAATCACAGACAGCGGTTTATTTATTGCTGAAGTCGTTTCAAATGGAATTAGGCACCTAAATCAAATTTGCTGTGGCTTTTCCTTTTTTAACCACCTCCGGAGCACAGTGTTGCGTTAACTCGCACACACAGACACCAGCTTGCAGAGAATGCCAGAAGGGCCCCAGAGTCATGCAATTAACTCAAACTCTTCATTGGTTATTATTAAAATTATATTAATAAGTTATAATATGGTAGGACCAGGGTGCACTGCTACCATAATGGGGGGTTTATCCTCCCAGCAGTCCTGGGAAGGCAGGGCGGGGTTATTACAGCCCCACGTGTAGGAAGGGAAACAGACACTGAGGGGGCTGCCCAGGTCACACACCTGGGGACAGGGGCGCTGCCGTCTACCCAGGCCCGTTGGCTCCAGATCCAAATCGGGCACGCTCTCCAGTCTGATGGTGCCACTCACAAAGCCACCGTGTGATCCATGCTGGGCTCATTCTAG
>NW_012142634.1:551189-572957 GCF_000956105.1 Propithecus coquereli
CCTCTCTGAACTTCAGCTTCTTTGGGAAAACAGGGCTAATTGTCATATCCACCTCATAAGGGTGCCGTGAGGATGAAAGGAAGCAGTGCGCATACCGCACTTTGCACACGGCTGGCACCCTGTGTGCACACACAGCCGCTGATGCACTTGCCGTTATACTTACCGAAAGCCTCTGCACCTGTGGGTTGAAGAGTACGGCTTCACACGAGCTCCCGCCTGTCGTCATGCTGTGCCCGTCTAGGAGGTTCCCGCAGGCTCCGTCCCGCCATGCAGGGCCCTTTGCTGCCCCAGCCCGGCTGCCCAGCAGAGGCTCCCACCAGGCAGGCATCGAATAAAACACTCCTCAAATATGCAGGGGACTTCTGGACCCTTGAATGTGGTCTTTTGACGGAATCTAAACTTCGCAGAACAAATCCTTTTAATAAAGGGATTTGTTCCGTGATGTTTGGATTCAGTTGAGGGGCCGCACTTGGGGATCTAGAGGGCCACGTGGCCTTCAGGCTGCTGGTTCCCCACCCCTGCAAGGGGCTTTCCTGCTGCCTGCCCTGGGGCAGGCTCTTTCCACTCTCTTTTTGTCTTTGCAGCCTGTCCTGCCAATGCCCTCTGTCTGGCTCGTCTCTGGAGCCACACTGTTCAGGAAGGCTTCTTGCATTTCCCCTTTTAAGCACTTCGCCTGTCCCCACTTGGTTCCTCTCAGCTGGGCAGAGATTGGGCTTTCCTGGGCCCGTGCCTGGCGCAGGTAGGTGCTCCTGCAATGCTGAGCCTGCCTGCAGCCGGGATGTGGACAGCTGGACACTGGCAATGGTCACAGCAGGATGTGGCGGGTGTGGCAGGGACGTGCCAAGATGGCCCCAGGTCCGAGGTCAGAGGAAGAAGCAGCTGCTTCCACTTGCCCGGCTGGTCCTGGGCCAGCTCAGTGCCCCGGGCTGGGACAGGCAGGGCTGAGACCCTGGTTGGGCGAACAATGCTGAGTGGACAGAGCCGGTGTCTGGGTTTGTGTCCTCATTTGCCTCTGCAAAAGAGCAATGACTTATGTTTTCAGGGTGCCGCTGGAGAATGTTTTCAGTTTTGTAAACATCCCCTGGCAGGAGGGCCGACCCTGAGGGCTACACTTCATCTTCTCGGCACTGCTCGTGGTGGCTTTCCAAGCAGCTGTCCTCTGCTGTCCTGCCGTGGGCTGCTGGCTGCAGCGAGAGGACCAACGTGTGGGGGGACGAAGTCTGAGGCGTCCTGGAGCTCATGGTTGGGGGAATCGGAACGGATGTACAGTTCAGGACCTCAAAACCCTCCTCTGAGTCACCCAGGCTGAGGGACTCCTCGAGGACATCCCTTAACGCCTAACCCCTGTCCCACAGCGCCCCGCTCAGACCACAACAGGGCCTGTGTGGCTGGCACTGCATGGACACCAGGCTCTGTGAGATGCCCCGGGGAAGAGAGGGTTTGTCATCTAACGAGTTTGGGAAGTCCTGTTCATGGAGTCCCATTGCCCAGTAAACAACACTTTAAAGGTGCCTGAGAAGTCCTGCAGTGAAGAAGCTTGTGTGGCTTTATTTAAACCAGGGCTCGGCAAAGTTTCCTATAAAGGCCCACATAATAAATACTGGAGGGTCTGCAGGCCACACGCTCTGTCACAATGACTCACCTTGGCCGCTGTATTGTCAAAGCAGCCAGGGACAATACCTACCCCAGTGTCCCAATCAGGCTTTCTTTACACAAGCGGGAGGCGGGCTGGGTTTGGCCTGAAAGCTGTAGATTGCTGACCACGATTTAAATCATCTTCTTCTCCCTCCCTCTCCTCCTTTCTTCCCCTCCTCCCCCCTCCCATAGTGTTTCTTGGAGGCCGGTTATGTGCTAAGAGCACGTTTGCACACTGCCCCTTGTCCTCAAGTCGGGGTGGTGGCGTTTCACGCACAGGATCCATTCTGTGAGTTACTGTGTCATTCACAGCTTGACTAATGCGAGGCCTGTTTCCCACCGCGCCGACAGAGGACAGGGTGTGATTAGTCGCCAGCTGCGCGCTGCTCACACGGGCACCACGGCAAGCCCAGTCACAGCTTGTTCAGCCAGCAGGTTTGCAATGATGCAATTCTTGACACATTTTAAACATTTTAAAAGGGGGGATTTGCATTATTTTAAATTTTGCACACAGGGAGGCTTTCTTGACATTTTTATGCCACATTTTCTCCAGAATTCAAATCACCCAGGATGCACTACACACCTGTTGGCACCCCAAGGGCTGTGGGTCCCTGGCACCCACTTTGGGAATCATCGGTCTGGGGTTTCACAGTGACAGAGTGCTTTGGCGGCCGCTGCTCCTTGGTGCTCCCAGCCAAGCAAGGGCAGAGCACTGAGCCCAGAGTTGGGTGAGCCCCCACGCTGGTGGTGGCATGGGTGGGTGGTGTCCTCTTTCCTGCTCTCCTGCCCTTGGCCCCGGCATCTCCGCAGAGCCTCTGCGGGGCCTGCAGCAGGGCACCCCCGGCCCCTGCCTGGGACCCTCAAGCCAATCTTTGCCATCGATTAGCTTGGTGAGACTGGTTCTCCTTGAATTTTCATCACCACTGAGTCAAGTGCTTTGGAAAAGGTTAAAGAAAGTCCTAGTATTGGCTTTTATTTAATTTCTTTTTGTTAAAGTCTGCCAGGAACCAAGGCAAGGAGGAATTGCTTTCTTGAAGGTCCTTTGGTCCTTGGTTCAGGTGCCCAAAGAGCTTTCCAGGAGTGTGGCACCTGCTGGAGGTGACTTCTTCAAAGATATCGATGGAGCCCCTAATGTGTGCCAAGGTCCGAGCCAGGCCCCCACGTGCCTCCTCTCTTTCAATCCTTACCGCATTTCTACCAGCAAGGTTTTGTTGTTCCCATTTGCCAGATGAGAAACCAAGGCTTACTTTTCCAAGCGAGTACCAGGGAGGGAATTCACGGCTGAAAACCCATGCTCCGTCCTGGTTTCTTCTGAGACCAGGGGACCCGTGTGGTGATGTTGGACCAAACAGTGACAACCTATCTGTGAATCCGGGTCTCTCGGCCTGGGTTTGTGGCAAATGCCATGCACAGGTTGGAGTCTTCTTACAGTAATAATAATTGCCCCATCTGACCCTCTCTAGCAGAATTCTAAACACTTCCACTTCGGAGGGACCGCTGGTGTTTCTGCCTGGCCAGCTGCTATTATCTACTCCTTGGAAATAGCCCCTTAATTTTCCTTTGGGGAACAACCCCTCCTCTTCTACTCGCAACCCCAGGGGTTGCGCAGTTGACTCCATCTCCCCTACTTCCCTCAGATCACAGGGATTGGTTCAAGAATGGGGAAGTGGCCCAAGCCCAACCAGTGAGACCCAATTTTGGAAGTTTTGCTAGAAACTCTTGCTCTGTGGGGGTTGCCAGGCTGGCAGAACCTGGGCTTAGAGTGCGGGGGCCATGGTTTCCAGCTGTGGGAAGTCTGCTTGAGAACAGAGCCTACCTAGGGAAAAACAGAGTGAGAGATAGAAGGAAGCAGATTCCACATGTCACTTGAGCACCTGGATCCAGTTGTACCTGAAGCTTGGACTTGGACTTCTTAACCACTTAACCATCATCTTAACCACTTTTAAGTGTGCCGTTCAGTAGTGTTAAGTACATTCACATTGTTATCCAACCAATCTCTAGAACTTTCTCATCTTGCAAAACTGAGACTTTATATCCATTAAACAACAATTTCCCCTTCCCTGCTCCCCCAGCCCCCGGCAGCCACCACTGGACTTTCTGTCTCTATGAATTTGACTCCTCTAGATGCCTCACATAATTGGAGTCGTACAGCATTTATCTTTTTGTGTCTGGCTTATTTTGCTTAGTGCAATGTCCTCGAGGTTCACCCACGTTGTAGCATGTGTCAGAATTACTTCCATTTTAAGGCTGAATAATATATTTCATTGTGTCTCTATCTACCACATTCTGTTTATCTGTCGATGGACACATGGGTGACTTTCACATTTTGGCTACTGTGAATACTGCTGCTATGAACGGGGGTGTACAAATATCTCCTCAGGAACCTGCTTTCAACTCGTTCGGGTATATACCCAGAAGTGGAATTGGGGGATCATATGGTAATTCTATTTTTGACTTTCTGAGGAACCACCATCCTGTTTTCCACGGTGGCTACACTGTTTTACATTCCCATGCGCGGTGCACAGTTCTGATTTCTGCACGTCCTCTCCAACATTTGTTATTTTCTGTTTTTGATTGTACCCTTATGACAGGTGTGAGGTAGTATCTTATTGTGGATTCGATTTGCGTTTCCCTAATGACTGCTGGTGTTCTGCGTGTGTTTTAAAAGGCACGATTATGAATATTTTCAAATATACTCAAAAGTAGAGATACAGCCATCACCCAGATTCAATAATTAGTAAGATTTTGCCCTATTTGCTTTTTCTCTCTCCTGAATGATTTCATCGCAAATCCTGGACACCATAATCCAGTGGGCATTTCTGAAAACCTGGACATCTCCTTACGTACCTGCATCACTACCATCCTAAATATTTCCTTGGTATCACCCAATATCCAGTCTATAATCGAATCTCCCTGATCGTTTAAAAGGTACATCATTTCATTTTTCACAGGGCCCTTCTAGAAGATCCATGTCTGAGCCCAGAGACTCTTAACCATACCCCTCTCCCCCAGAGGCAGGTGGTGGCAGGGAAAGGGACACAGAGTCAGACAGACCAGGTTTAAACCCCAATTTGTTCTCGACTGGCTATGTGGTCTTGGGCAGGTTACTCTCCCTTGCTGAGCCTCAGTTTGCCAATCTGTGCAATGGTGTCCCCTCGCAGAGCGTTAAATGAGATAACATGTGAGGGGCATAGCACTGATTGGGCATGTCACTAGTACTCGAGAATTGAGAGCCACTCTTGTTGTTATTACTATTACACGTAATTTTCAAAAAGACTCCCTCCCATGGAGGGTGTTCAGGTCATGGAGGGCCAGCAGGAAGCCTAGCTGGGGTGGGGTGTGCTGTCACCCTGGGTCCCCCTGGGTCTGGGCCCTGTTACTCTCTTTCTTGGGCAGAAGCGAGCTGCTGTCGGTGTGGTCGGCTGCACTGGGCTTAAAGAAAAAGTGATAAACTCTGCCGGCAGGAAGGGGCTGAAATCTTATTTGGAGTTCAAATACATTTAGTTAAGATTGGTATTTGCCATTTCCTCCTCTCCTGCTCTGATGGGCTTCTTGGTAATTCAGTAAGTGGTTGTTCTGGATGACGGCAGCAAATGGAAGCTGGGGGGGCGGAGGATGGAGCCGGGGGATGGGCACTGTCTGAAATGGATTTATCCTAATTGGGTCCAGAGCCAACAACCTTTTAGACTGAAAGGGAATCTGCATGCTGAGGCTGAAGGCTGCAGCAATATCCAGTTTAAGCTGAACAATTTTACAGATGGAGGCAGAGAGAGAGAGAGAGAGGTTACCCTGAGGTCCTGTAGCCAATTATAGGTTGAGCAGGGACCAGAGCCCGGGCAGTCAGACCGGTTCCCCCAGCCCAGCCCCTGCCTCCACTGTCTTGGTTAGAGGACAGGAGCGAGTGGGCTGTGTCCTCACTAGCTGTGTGACATTGGGTGTGACAGTCCCCATGTGGGCAATGAAGAGAGGGGGCAGGGCGGGATCTAGGCAGCTGTCAGCATCCCTGCCTGTCCCCGCAAACTGCCACCTCAGTCTTCCAGCCAGGTGTGCCAGCTCAGAGCTTACCTGGGGCCATTGGCAGTTTCCGCTTCCTCTGCTGGGGGTGCTATGAGGTCGTAAGGGGGCATCGAGTTCTTTGCCAGGGCTGTGTTGTCGAAGCCCTGTGCCTCTCACTTTCCTGTTGTACCCCCAGATCTTCATCCAGAGCGACTGTGGGTCCCGGTCCATCCTGCGCAGTACTCACTGGGGGCCGTTGGGCAGCCCCGTCGGCTCAGCCCTGGGGACACCAGGAGGCACCACGGCCAGGGCTCATGCTCACAGGCTCTGACTGCCGGGGGCCGCTCCTGGCCACCTGAGTTCCTTGGGCCAGTGGCTTGGCCTCTGTCTATGACTCGGTTTCCTCGTGTGTAAAATGGGAATCTTGTACCTACTTCGTGGGATCGTTGCAGGATTTACAGCAACACTGCGTGCGAAGCAGCCCAACACCTGGCCCTTAGGGAGTCCCCGCTTTTCCCGGAGAGCAGAGAACCGGCTTCACTGTGACTTCAGGGCTGGGTACCGGGCTCTGACGCCGCGTAGCGCCCCTCACAGCTTGCTAAGAGAGGCCGTGTAGGTGCGAATCACCTGCGAGGGCTTCCTGGTCCTTTAGCAAGTCAGAGCTCATCACGTGAGGCTCATATCACGTTAGCTGCCCTTACCAAGTCCGCAGAGATACAGCATTATTGCAGCTGGCAGCCAGCAGTTGCCTAAAACACGGGCTTGGAGTTGCCATTCATAACCTAGAGTGGAGGGAGTGAGGGCGTGGTCGAGCGGGGCCATGTGGGAGCGTGGGTCACCGTGGGGCCCAGGCCTCTGAGGGACAGCACAGCGCTGTGTTGCTCCTGCCTCCTTTCCTCGCTGGAGGCCGGGCATAGTAACACTTGGCTCTAAGCAACGCCAGTGCGGGCGCCTGGCACCTGTGAGCTGGGTCCCCTGGTGGGGGTGCTGCTGTTGATTTTTCTGGGATCAGTGACCTGGCGCTGGCCCCACCACCAGGAAACAGGAGCCGAGAGGCAGGGCCTGTGGGGTGCCTGGCAGGGAGGGGGGCTGGGCAGCCTGTTTCAAGGGCAGGTTCAGCATATTTGAAGGTCATCCCCCAGGCAACTTGGAAACCTCCCTTCAGAATGGAGTGATGGGTTTTCTGGGAAAAGAGTGTCCCTCAGAGTCCTGTATTTAAGCCCATTCTCACGCCGCGTGGCCCCAGGCAGCCTCTTCTGGAAATGGGGAGACCGTGAGCGCCCACTTCCCAGGGCTGCAGGAAATGCAAATGGGATAATGTCAACAAAAGCACCTAAGGAGACTGTCTTAACATCTGCGCCTGCCTGCCCGCCACCTTCCCCAGGGCGCCTGCGGCAGCAGGCTGCACCCATGGGCATTTCCGGGCCCAGCACACGCCAGGAGGCCAAGATAGCCGCGTTGTTTGGGAGATGACCTCGAAGTCTGGTGCAAAGGACAGCTGATCCTCTCACCATGCTGGGTCGCCAGGCGTTTTTCCTTGCCCTGAACAGGCCTTCGTCACGGAGTCCCTACCAGCGCCTGCCCCACTGGCTGCCCGCGGGAGGGACGCAGCCCTCTGCTCCGGCCAGGCCAAGGGCACCTCGGCTGCCCAGGTCTGCGTCCCAGGAGGTTTGGCAGCTCTTCCTGTGGACAGGGCAAGTCTGGAGTGGCCAGGCGAGTGGCCCGGCCATATCAAGGCTGCTGTGTGTCCTGAGAGCCATGCCCTCTGTTGAGGTGACCTTTCCCGTCTGCCTAAACCAAGAGTCCAGGTCGACAGGCCTGGAGCCACAGAGGGATCTTTGCCAGAAGTTTCTTGCCAGCGGTGGCAGGACCAGCCTCAGGTCTCTGTGCCCTGTGGGCCGGGTTAGTCCCCTCAGCACTCCCAGTCCCTGGAAACACAGCCAGCGGGGATTTTCCATCTGCGCAGCCTTGCTCTGGAATTCTGACATGTCGTTCACAAGTAAAAGCGTGTGGGCTTTCTAACACAGCCATTTCTACTTTTCCTCTTCTCCCTTTGGAACAAACACCAAGAGGCATTGTGGACTGGCCACACGAGGTTCAACCCCAGCCCTGCCCCACCCTTGTTGGCCGTGTGGTCTTTCCTTAGCCGCAGGTTTCTCCCTGACAAATTGGGGCTGATAATGCCTGAGGATGAGCCTGAAATATCGAGTGACAGGCTCACGCTGCACCTGGCTCAGGTGCAAACACACACCCAGGTTGCGCCAGGCCCCCTCCGAATACCTGACCAGCCTGCTCGTTTGCAACTTGTCCTCTGGAAGTGGCAGACAGGAAGCAGGAGAGGAAGCTTGGGTCAGACCCAGAGTCAGGGAAGCCCTGCAGACAGAGCTGGGCACATGGCCGGGTGATGAGCAGGACACGGAAGCTGGGATTGTCCTGCGAGGTCAGATGCAGACACGTGGACACCTCAGAATGCAGAGGCCTGGAGCAGGACTCAAGAGACTAATCTCCAAGCCCTAGATCCCCTCCTTCGTTGATCTTTGGCCTGGGGTCACTTATTAATGGGAATGTCCTTTTTCAGCCGTGGGCAGGAGTGGGGTACAGTGAGCTGTGGAGAGAGGATGCACAAGCTCACAACACCCAGAGCTTGGGATTTGCCCGCTTGCCTCTCACACTCAGGGTCTAAGCCTGTCTAGCTGGGGTCTCTCCCAGGTAGATAAAAACTGATGTGGCAAGGACAAGGGCTCGTAGCTGAGGAGCTGAGCGAGGCAGGCATCTAGCCCACGTACTGCTGGCTGAGTGGTGCATCCTGGATTGGGGCAGTGTCTGTCCAGAGACAGGGGCACCTTTTTCTAAGTTACCCCAAGGCATGTCCACTTGTCCAGCTTTGTGCTCTCAGGGCTTGTCTTGGCCGTGCACCGTGGCCTGATACGGAAGGTCGGTGGCCTGAGGCCCGATCTTCTGCTCTCGCTCAGTCTCGGGGGCCGCTGCTTACTCGTAAGGAGGCTCCCCCGTATTCTGTCATTTAGGTATGCAGAGGAAAGCTTAGCACAGACACCACTGAGGGAATGTAGATCTTAAATAAGAAGCAGCCTCTTTTCTGATCATAAAAGTAATACGTATTTATTATAGAAAATTATGAAAATGCAAGGAAATATAAACAAGGAAATGAAAATCATGCATAGTCCTGTTACTTTGAGACACTCCAAAATGTTAAAAAGCAGATGTTTTTGTTCACATATTTTTCTCTCCAAGTTTGAATATTGGAATCACATCGTGTATGATTTTGCGTTCTGCTTTTTAAACTTAGTATTATATCACAAGTGTGTTCTAAGGTACCTAAATATTATTCCACGTCGTGTTTTAGAGACTGCGTGGTGTTCCGTCATAGGGATGAGTTGTAAGCGAATCGACCGGCCCAGGAGGGTTCTGATGGCACACTGGCTTAAACAGCAGTGCTGACTGCACATCTCTGGACTTGTCTGATTATTTCTTTTAGAGAACTTTCCCATAAGCGGAGTTATTGGGTTCAGGGGTGTGCAGGCCACCTGTAAATTGGCCCCAAGGATCCCTGCCTGCTGGCATTTCTGTGCTTGTGTAATCCCTCCCCTTGAGTGTGGGCTGAGATCTAAGGACTTGCTTCTAATGACTAGAATGTGGCAAAAGTGATAGAATGTCACTTTCCAGATCAGGGTACAAAAACCTGTGACTTTCATCATGCTCTCTTGTTTGCTTCGAGGAAAGTTGACGTCCATGCTATAAGCCGCCCTGGGGTAAGGCCCACCAGGCAGGCACTGAAGGAGGCTTGGACAACAGCCGCAAGGAACCCGAGCCCTTGGTCCAACGTCCTGTGCGTGAGCTTGGCAAAGGATCCTCCCACAGCCTTGCCTTAGGGTGAGCATGCAGCCCTGCTGACACCCTGAGTGCAGGCTTGGGAGAGACCCTGAGGCAGAAGTACTCTGCTAAGCTGCACCTGGATTTCTGACCCACAGAGGCTGTGGGATAATGTTTACTGTTTTACGCCTCTAAGTTTTGGGGTGATTTGTCATGTAGCAATAGAGTAACTAACACAAAAGCTGTGCACATCCCTTTCGATGCGTATTTTTGTTGTGCCTTCCAGAAAGTTTACCCCAATTCCCACACACCTCCCCAGCAGAGGGGAGTGCTAACAGATTAATTTTCAGGAGGGGATACTGCTGACATCCAGGGCCACTGACTGTACCTGTTGTTCTCAACAGCCTCTGTCTAGGGAATGTGGACGGTTCACCAATACCCAGTCCCATCCCCAGGGAACTGTTGCAGGGTGTGTGTCCTACTGTCATAGCCAAGGTTCTGGCAGGCTTGTTAAGGGTGAGGGGTCAGGGTGAGCGCATTTTCTCTCTAATGGACTTTCAGGGTGTCTGAGCACATCCCAGAGAGCCGTTTATCAGTTTGCATGGTCCATAGCCTTTATTTTAATTGTGAGAGAACACAATTTGGTTCTTCAGATTGGATTGATGTGTCTACATTTTGAATTGTGTAGAGCTCAGGGTAATTTCTTGCAGTCTCAATGATTTTGGAATTTAATGGAAACTAAGATAATTCCAGAGACAAACTGCCCCCTTTGGTGATGAGCAGAGTGGCTGGGAGGCCTAGCCATGGACTTCTTTCCTTCCTGGCTGTCCCTTCCTGGGCTTTGACATCCTGCTGGGGACACGTGTCATTCCCCCGCTTCCCCACTCCTCAGGGAGGATGAGACCCCTGGGGGCTGGAGTGCTCTGAAGGGAACAAATGACCATCTCCAGGCTCAGTCCCCTCCTTGGGAGAGCTCCACGCTTCCTCTGGCGTCCTCCTGCTGGCCGGCTGTGGGGAGGATTAATGGCCCTCTGCGAGGCTCTGATGGATCCGTAATTGGTTTGCTTCATTAGGGCCTGCTGCCTGGGAGGTGAGTTGTGTACCTGGAGACGTGGTACGTGAAGCTCTGCTGTGGGGCTCAGACAGCAGGAGACCTCTTGTGTGGACATCCAGGCTGTCCTCAGAGTCTGACCTGGCCCCATCCTTGAGAGCCAGCAACTTGGCCATGGGAAGCACATTAATACTGTTGATGTTCTTCCCTCATCAGCACATTTGAAGGCCGCAAGGAAATAATTCTTACCTTTTTCTGGGTCATGGACTTCACTGAGAATTTAAAAGTGCACATATCCTTGTAGCCCTGCAGGCCTCGCACATTGTTGTGGGGGTGGGCGGGTGTTGCGGACTTCCTGAGCCCACTCGCAGCCCCCTGGGAGTCCCCTTCCCTGGCCAAGGGGACATTTTAAAGGTGATCCTTTAGTTCATCTACTCATCTATCTGTCCCCAACTTATTGAACAAATATTTATTGAGCACCTACTGTGTGCAGGGGAGATCATCTTTCTTTTGCCAAGTTTTGAGCCAGCCCGAAAGCAAGAGAGAATTAGAGGCATCTTTTGAGGAATTAGCAACTGTAACAGAGCTTAGGAATTTAATTTCTCTTCTCTTCCTCTCTAGGCAAAGCCAGAGAGATATTAGCGAACAGTTTTATTCCTTAAACTGTCGTGCATTTGGCCTCATGAAGAGCCATCAACAGGGATGCGAGCTCATTCTGAGGCCAACAGACATCACAGGGTATTTTAAGTATCTTCTTCTATTATGAAGCAATAGATACTTATTTCAATCTAAAATTCTAGGTCTCCAGGTCCCAGCAGCCAAGAATGTTAGAGCAGCCCCTGACGCTGGCAGGAAAACCACCTGCTTTCTCCACTGGCCCAGAGGATTAAAGGGAACAAGTGCTTGCAATGATCTTTCCAGCACCAAGCTTTTCAAAGCACAGAGCCCTGACTGCTCTGAACCTCTTTCTGTCTTTGGGAACTGGATCTGTCCTGACTCCAGGGCTGCCACCATCGCCCCCACGTGGACCCTCAGGCTGCAGAACTCGAGTGAGACTGGGGGCCGTGAGGGAGGGAGGGTGAGAGTCCATGAAAGGAGCACTGGAAAAACCAAATGCGTGGGGGCCTTCCTCTTCCGGCCCAGCTGGAGTAACTCAGACCAATAATCATGGGACATAAATCCTTCCAGATGTTTAAGGACAACGTTATAGCAATTCTACACAAACTCTTCCAGAAAATCGAAGAGGAGAGCATACTTTCCAACTCATTCTATTTAACATGAGGCCAGTATTACCCTCATATCAAGCCAAACAAAGATATTGTAAGAAAAGAAAACTAATGGCTGGGTGCGGTGGCTCACACCTGTAATCCTAGCACTTTGGGAGGCTGGGGTAGGAGGATGCCTTGAGGCTGGGAGCTCAAGACCAGCCTGAGCAACATAGTGAGACCTCATCTCTATAATGAATGAATAAATAAATAAATGAAAACTAAGGACCAATATTTCCTTGTGTATGCCAAAATTGTTAATATTTTATTAAATTGATTCCGACAATATATTGAAAAGACATCAAGACCTAATGTGGCTTATTCCAGGAATGCAAGATTTTTTAAAATTGGAAGTCTGTAATTGTAATTCACTCTTAATAGGTTAAATAGATAAAATAAATCAATGGATTTAAGAAAAAGCATAATTCAAGATCCTATAGGTATTCCTGATTAAAACTCTTCAGAGACCTAGGAAAAGAAGGGAATTTCCTCACCCTGGTGAAGTCATCTATGGAAAACCTGCGGCCGACATCTTTCATGCTCAATGGTGAGACAACGGACTGCTTTCCTTCTAAGTTCAACAGCAAGACAAGGCTGTCCAGCCTCGTGTTGTACCCAGGTAAACAGTTCTAACCAGTGCAAGAAGGCAAGAAAAAGAATAAAAGGCATCTTGATTAGAAAGGAAGAAGTTAAACTGTGTTTATTCCTAAACAACCTGCTTATGTCTATAGAAAATATTATGGAATCTACAAAACAGCTATTAGAACTAATAGTTGAGTTTAGCAAAGTTACAGGATACAAGATCAATATATAACAATCAATGTTTTCTACGTACAAGAAATGAACAAATAAAAATTGAAGTTTACAGAAGTTTCCATTTACAAAAGGATAAAAATATGAACTGCTTAGGGATTGTGTTAGTTTCCTATGGTGCCATAACAAGTTGTCACAAATTTAATGGCTTAATAAGAGAAATGTGTTGTCTTTTGGTTCTAGAGGTTAAAAGTTCTAAATCTGTCTCAGGGGGCTGCCTTCCTTCCCAAGGCCCGCTGATTTCAAGATTGTCCTTTTTTAAGCACCAAAGGAGGCAAGAGAAGCTTCATCTTTCTCTGCTGCACCCCTTGTAATAAAAGGATTTGCTCTGTAAAATTTGGAGGCCAAAAGGCCTCACTTAAGGACCTAGACGGCCACATGTGGCCTTAAGGCCGCGGGTTCCCACCCCATGGGAGTATCTGTTTCCTTACCTTTCCTCGGCTCATGGTCCCCATCACTCCGACCCCTGCTTCCAGAGTCACATCTCCACCTCTCCGACTCTGACCCTCTGTCTCCCTCTTACATGGACTCTCGTGATGACATTGGGGCCCCACGGGTAATCCAGGGTAACGACCCCGTTGCGAGATCCTTAATCACGTCTGCCAAGTGCCCTTCTTGTGTTATGTCACATGGTTACAGATTCCGATGATGCGGACGTGGGCACCTCTGGGGGCAAATGCTTCCAGTTTTTAGCTGCATCTTTCCTTCTACTTCCAGAGGCTGCTGTTGCCATCAATGTGTGAGCATTTTGAGGTTTCTGGGGTGTAAATTGAATTCTTCTTGCCTTTTTGTCTGGCGGGTTTAGGGTTCAGACTTTTGGGATCTACTAAGTTACTGAGTATTCATCCATCTGCTTGCACAATTCTGTGGCTGCTTTTCTCTTCTCCCGTTTTTTTCTTTTGTCTTTGAGGGTTTATGCCTTTAAAGAGTGAGCAAAGTAAATGTGTGCATTTAGCTTGCTGTCTCATCTCTAATGTCTCTACTCTCTTCCGAGTGATTGTCGCTCAGGCTCTTGATTGTGACTAACGATCAGAAGGGAGAGTGGAGGGGGGAAGGGAGGTGAGGGTGGGCAGGGTGGGATGGAGGTTCTTGGGAATCTCAGGAGAGATGCAGGCAGTGCAGATGAGCCTAGTAGGCCATGCAACCACTGTCCCGACCTGGCTCTTCTGGGGGGCACCTAGGGACCCAGAGGCTGGGCACTGCTCCTGCGTGGCTGGAGCTCGCTCACGGCTGTGCTGGCTGACAGGTGCGGTGAGGTTATGAGAGTCTCTCCCATGGCGGGCCCCCAGGACCACGGAGTGACCCAAGAAGAGAATTAATCCTCCCCCTCCCCACAACAGAGTCTTCTTTGGAGGGGACAGTCCCACGTCCTTCAGCCACCTGCCACATGACTTTGAGGGTCCTCTTGCCATCCTGGTTGTTCCCTTTGACCACACCTCCTGACCCCACCACATCCAGAGTGGCATTTCCAGGTGGCTCAGGCTTATCTGAGACACAGACCTCCTTGTTCCCCCGATGTGTTGTGGGCATGCCCAGATGGTACCCTCGATACACTTGCTCTGGTCTCAAAGCCTTTCATGGTCCAGGAAACTCCTATTGCGTCTGTGCTCACCTGGCACTGAGCTCCAACCCCCTGTGCTTGCCTGCCTCTACCGCAGAGGATGGAGAATCCAGAGACCCTCCCTCCCAGCGTCCCTGAGCTCCATGTGGCTTGTGGCTCCCTTCTCTGCTTCCGCTTTGGATGTGCGGTTGGTTCCTGGTCCGACGATAGCACTGGGAGGAGGATGAGTCGTGAGTGTTGAGCCGCTGAGTGCATGTCAGGGGCCACCTCCCTTCAGAGTCTTTGTTAATGTGAGCGAATAAACCCCTATTTCGTTAAGCCACAGTTAGCTGGGTTTTCTTACTTGCAGCTGAACACATTCCTAACAGATGCACTGCATTTTCTCTGTGGGTGTTAATTGGCAATCCCTGGACGACCTCCCTTTCTCGGGAGGAAATGCACGTGTTCTCCTAGGCCCTGGAGGATGCTCCTGATTTGTGTGGTCACTCTGTCAGCCCACTCCGACACCTGCCCGGGAGCCCGGTTCTGTCCCGGTGAGAACTGTGAAGACGTATTTGATCTCTGTCTCCAAGGAGTGACCCAGGTTAACCAGCCAGTGGCTCGGAGACAAGGCGGGAAGTGCCTGGAGTTGCACTTACGCACCCCCACCGCGGCCAAAGTCTCTGCTTCTAGGAACAAATAGCAGGACCGTGTGGGCCACCAGGCAGGCACCCGAGGAGGACAATGAGCAGACTGGGCGGTTGAGGTGGAGGTGTGGCTTTACGTGATCGGTGGAGACTCTTTTGCCACCAGCTTTTTTGGCATTCCCATTTGTAGCTGGCAGGCAGGCTGGGCCCCCTCGCACCATCTGAGACTGAAGGGGCAGGAACGGGAGTCTGTACTGCCATTTCCTGGGAGAAACAGACTCTTCTGAGAGTTCAGAGTGACTGAGTGTTAGCCTTGGAAAGGCCCTTGGAGGTCAGTGGGCTCGAGCTCTGTCTTGGCCACGGCCCCTGCACTGCTCCACCCCCAGTCACCAAGGGGTGCAGAGTGTCAGAGAAGCTGGAGAGGCAGACAGCGTGGCCCCATCACCTGGAGCCACACACACCACTGAGGTGTGTGGACATGGCCCTGGGGGGATGGGCCCACTCAGATCTGCATTTGGGAGCAGGAGGGGAGGGGCTGCGGTCAGCGCCCTGCCCAGGGAAGCTTTCGTGTGGTGTTCCACGGTGACGACTTACTGGAATCAAGGTCGTGGCTCTGCACACAGTAGGCACTCCACAAATGTTTGGCATCCCATGGAAGGGAAGGAGAGAGGAGGCTACGAGGGCTGTAACAGGTGACAACAGTAGGACTGGAAGTGCAATGGGTGGGTTATGGGGAACAAGACGTCCTTATTCCTACCTGGGGCAACTGGGGAGGTGGAAGTGGCCTGCACGGACAGGGGGGATGCCGGAGGACAGACGGGGTTGGGCCGGGAAGATAAGATGCGTTTTGGATACGTTGGGTTCCACATGTCCAGCTCTGTCCCCTGGGGTTGTGGTTTGGGAAACAGTTGTCAGAGGTGAGCTGGCCTCTGGAAGTCTCCTCCAAGCCCCTGCTTTCATCGCTGGGGACACTGAGGTCCAGTGGGAGAAGGGACTTGCTGGCCGCAGACTCCTCCACCTCCGGCCACCTGCAGATAAGTCACAAATGGAAACAAGAGGTCTTTCAAGGTTCCAGGGGGTTCCCTTCTTTGTTCCTTAGAGCATTGTTCTGGACACGACATCTGGAGACACCTGTTTTTCCTTGCCAGGGCCTTTGTTATCAGAGCCGATTCTTCTCACCTGCATCCCAAGGACACAGAACCCTCAGAGGAACTTGGGTAGTGGCCAATCTAAGGGCCTGCAGCATCCGTTCTCGATATGTGTTTTAGAAGTAACAGGTGTCCTTGGAGAAAATGTTTTTTTGTGGCCACATGAGTTAGGGAAACTCTGGGCTGCGCGTGTTCCACAGGGCTCTGTGCTGCAGGACTTCTCAGGGCCTGTGGTAGAGTCAGCTAGTCTCCAAGAGGGGGCGCCTGTGTGCAGAGCTGCCCGAGGGTACTGGACCATGGACGCCTTGACCATGGGTGTCCACCTCTGTCTCCCAGCCCTGGCTCTGTGGTCCTGTCTAGAGAAACGGTGGTTGGAGCTGGGCTGGCCTCTGGGGGTCTTGCCCAATCCCCTCATTTCCTGTTGGGAGGGAGAAAGGAACTGCCTGGCAGAGCTGGCAGGTGAACCCGGGCACCCCCGGCCAGGATCCTTTCTCCTGTGCCTGTTTCCTGCTGTCCCCACCTCCTGCTCAGGGACGCATGTGCTGCAGATTCCTGGGTCTCGGAGGGACTGATTTTTCTTACAGGTGAATTCTCTGGAAGGGGTTTGGGAGGGCGCCCAGGGAATGGGCTCTGCCCCTCCTGTGTCCAGGCCCCTAATGTGGACCCGTGCGAGCCTCCCTTTCCCGCCCCAGAGGGGGCCGTGTCTGAGGACAGAGTTGTCACTGGGTGAAAGCAGCCATGGCCTGACAGCCCTGGCGGAGCCATTAGCAGGCCGCTGAGGCGGTAATATCGCCTGTCTGGGTGGCAGCCACAGTGACGGGAGCTCTGTGGCCCGGCGACAAGGCCCAGCTCTGGCCTTCCTGAACCTCCTTTTGTGGCCTGCAGACCTCACCACAGAGGGCAGCCGATGCCGCGGGCTCCGACAACTGTACTTGGCTGAGGGGCAGCTCGGGGCTGGCACGGAGAGGCTGGAGTGTTGGGAAACCTGTTTACATCCCAGTTTTACTGTGTGACTCTCCTGTGTGGACACCTCACAGGCACAAAACGGGCACTTCCTTGGTTGCTCCGGCAGATTTTCATGCAGACCGACTGGGCAGCAGGCCTCGTTCGAGGCCCTGGGGTGGGCAGAGGGATGGGGTCTGGGCTCCCGGAAGGGTGCAGGTCGGCCACCTGGGAGCTGGTCCGAGGAAGCGGGAGTCGGGGGAGGGAAAGGAGAAAATGGAAGGGGAGGAAGAGCTAATATTGTACAAAGGCAGTGGAGGTCGCTGCAGTGGCCATGATGCTTGACACCGTTGGGATCTCCTGGGATAGCGACAGAGGGCTGCCCCTGGGCGCTCAGCCCCCGCACTTCTGGCTGTGTGTGCTTGGCCCAGACAGAGCCAGTGCACCTGGGAGTCACTGTTGTGACAACATAGTGCCTTGGAACGGACAGTCAAAAGGGGCCACTTTTGTAAAATGTGGTCAGAGGGGCCCAGCTCCCCACCCACCCCTCCTGGGCAGAAAGCCCATTGTAGCTCTAGAACATTCTCAGAAGGGGCTGAAAAATCATTTACTCATCAACTTCAGATTCAGTTAGTCTTATCTGGCTTCTTGAAAAGCCATAAGTTAGAAAATCAAGCTGGACTTTTTTCCTGTAGAACTGAATTGGTAATATAATTTTAAAAAATGTGGTCATGAAAATGTTAACCTAAACCTTGAAAATGAATTCTGCCAAGGCTGCTGAAATAGTTCTTAAAATCTGGGCGCTGCCCCGGTTGGTGGAAGAACTCCTCCCTGCTTGGTGTATCTGGAATGTGCATTTGTGAAAAGCTCCTGGCTTTGGGAAGCTGTGTCGCAGAGACCGTGTGCCCTCAGATTCCGGCAAATTCCTTGCTCCTCTTCGTGGGCAGCGGAGCGTCGTGACCCAGAGTCCCTGTGGAGGGAGCAGTAATTCTCAGTGTGCCACAAGAGACTGCTTCTGGCTGAAGGAGCCTGCTCCCCCTGCTCAGCAGGGCTTGATGTCAAAATAATCCACACGGAAATGGGTGTCCTTTCCTGTCACCCAGGAAGGCTCCCAGGGAGGCTCTGGGGCAGTGGGGTCTGGGTCTGTGGGAGGGAGGAGCAGGGCCACCTGCTGTGGGCTGGGTCCGTGGCAGCCACATGGGACAGTGATGTTCTGGGCACCATGTCCGGGCCGGGGTCAGCCAGGCACAGGGCTGTGGTGGGAAAGGGGTGGGGTTGTACAGCAGAGGCAGGAAAAGGTCCCCAGTCCAGTGGGCCAAATTCCGGGCTCCAGGGCCCTGGAGGGAAGTGGATGCTGCCTCACCAAGGGCTTGTCCAGCTCATGGTTGTCAGGTTGGGTGGGGCCCCAGCAGACACACATCAGGTGTTTGAACAGCACAGGAAGGAGGGAGAGCATTTATATTGGGAGCCAGAATTGGGACTAAAAGATCTCTTTGGCTGGTAAGGGGGACAATCTTGGCAGAGGAAAAGATTCAGGAAGAAGGGGACAGGACTTGTATGGGGTCTGCTGAGTGAGTACGGGGTAGGGGTGGGGAGATGAGGGGTCAGGCCAGCAGCATAGAGGAACCAGCCTGGAGGATCTGCTCACCCAACACCCTGCCCAGGACGGCCCCAAGGCCAGATGTGAACTCAGGGACCCGCCCCTCCTGGGCCACAGCTGATTGGATGGGGAAGAGGCTTGATCCAGGTGTCTGCTCAGTGGAGTGTGGCCCTGGTGTCGCGGGTTACCCGGACCCTTGGCATGTGAGGGGGGCCAGAGGATCCATCTCTGCGGAGTTGGGACTGGGACCCGAGACGTTGTCGGTTGGAGGGTGCACTGGAGCTAAGCAGCCGTGCGTGAATGTTTGAGGCAGGAATACAGTGAAACACTAAAGGGATTTTAAAGACGTTTTGCACTGAGACGTGCAGGGCAATCTCCTCCTTTATCCCCAAAATCTGCAAGACCCAGCAGTGCTTTTGGAGTTGGGCTTCTCTCCAGGAGAGGGCATGTTTGGAGCCGGAGGAGCCCTGGGGTGGGACACACAGTGACCTCTCAGGGGCGAGCAGGAGAGGCCCAGGGAGGCCCACATGTGACACGGTGCCACACTCGTTCCTTTCTTTCCTCAGGCTCTGGGACCAGCCTCCTGGTCAGGGAGCCAGCGCTCCCCAGGGCTGCTCCCTGCCAACCTCGACACCCTCCTCCCTCCCGAGGCCAGGGAGGGCTCAAGCCGCAGGTGCACCTCTGAACTGCTCATCAAAGCCTGACCCAGCGCTGTCCCTCTGTCATGACGGTCACACTGCCCCGCGTCTGCCAACTGGGGGTAAACAAGGGAGAGAGGCCGTTTGAGGAACTGGGTTAAAAGGACTGCGGGGCCTCTCCAGGGAGACAGGCTACGGCCTGCGAGAGCTTTCTGGCGATGGCAGAAACAGACCTCGCCGAGGGAAGGAGCGAGGAGAGAGCCGTGGAAATTCCTGCCTGGTGTCTTTCCCAGAAAGCGACTTGCGTGGACTTTCTCTGTGGAATCAGCTCATTTCCTTAGCTCTGCAAAGCGGATTCGGGCCGTGGCCACGGGGCAGCTGCAATCCGGCAGCTTTTTGTAATTATCTGTCAGTAATTGTCTGCTAAGACTTTGGTAAACAGCAGCCTGTTTAGCCATCCTTGAAGAATTAAATCATTACATTTATTGCTCTATCCACTTGCTATTAACCTCCTAAGAGGCTTTTGCACCTCAGAACTGGGGTTTTCATTTGACGCACTCTAAGGAGAACATTAGAGCCGGGAGGCATCGAGGGTGGGGCGGCCCATCCGCCCGCGGCTGGCAGGAGGTAAATCTTGTCGATTGCAGCATCCATCAGTGAGTCTGTGGCAGGCCTCCTCTCGTGGCTGGCATCCCTGACAATGGCAAACACTTTGTAGGAAGGTAGAAGCTTCTCATAGCGTAGGGATCTTAAGAAGCAAAGAGCCCAGCTGCGAAGTCCCTGGAGAGCTCTGGAGAGGGAGATTTAGGCCGGCCTTTTCTGGGCTGGGCAGATGAATGTGGCTGGCACAGTCTGGGGTCAGGGGCTTTGGAGGGGAAGAATGATCTGGGCCCTGTCTCTCCTGGAGGGTGCGTGAGCTCAGCTGCTCGGGTGAAAGTCAAATGAAGATCAAGAACGTGGATTCAGTTAGTGTCTGCCCCGCCTTTCCCTTCGGGCTACTGTTGCTTTTCTATTTCTGGACATTTCAGTGATAGCCCCAAGCCATGACCCACGAAGATGAGCCTATTGCAGAATCTGCTGGCCCCTGACCCTGCAAGGGGCAGGCGAGGCCTGGGATCCAGATACCATTAGCAAGGGTGGAGGGCTCCTCCCAGGGGCAAGGTGGAGAAACCATAGCCGGTCAGGCCATCTTTGGTACCTGATGTTTGCGGTACAATGGCTGGGCGGCTTCTGCTGCTGAGGGGATGTGGGGGTGACGATGGTGGGGGTGTTCTGTGTGCTGAGCTGCCTCGAGGGGCGTGGTGGGATTGTGCGCCCAGGGACTCTTCTCCGAGTGCCTACTATGTGCCAGGCCCGTGCTCGGGGGGGATGTGTGAGGAAATCCGGACTTGGCCTTGCTCTCATGCGCAGTTTGGCCTGGAGGGGAAGCCCAGGATCAGTCTTGAACCGTGACCAGGACCAGAAGGATCCTAACCTGCTGAGCCCCCTGGACTCAGGACACTGGGTGGAACAGATCAGATCTCTGGGCCTAATTCTCCAGCTAGTACATTCGACTCTGAAGCCATGGTGCATGAGGTAAAATTAGCGGCAGTGAATGAATAGGATCAATGTAAATTCACTTTGGAAGAGGCCATCGTAATGGTTCATTTTGGAAACGCTTTTGAAGCTGACCTTCTCCATCTGCTTTTAAACAATCAAGTGTATATTAATACACTGGATTAATGGAACTTTGCAAAATCCCCAAATTGGAGCACAAGATCGGTCAACAGGTTTTTTTTTTTTTTTTTTTTGTTGCCTGGGCTAGAGTGCCATGGCGTCAGCCTAGCTCACAGCAACCTCAAACTCCTGGGCTCAAGCGATCCTTCTGCCTCAGCCTCCCGAGTAGCTGGGATTACAGGCATGCGCCACCATGCCCGGCTAATTTTTTCTATATATTTTTAGTTGTCCTATTAATTTCTTTCTATTTTTGGTAGAGATGGGGTCTCGCTCTTGCTGAGGCTGGTCTTGAACTCCTGAGCTCAAACAATCCGCCTGCCTCGGCCTCCCAGAGTGCTAGGATTACACGCGTGAGGCACCACGCCCGGCCAGTCAACAGGTTTTTTAATATGTAAGTGAATTTATGAGCAAGGACTTAATAGTTAGAAAAATGGAATGATTCCCATTTTAGTACAAATTACCTTTATTGCTGGGTTCTATGAAGCAGGGATTATGTCAGAAAAATCGGGGCTAGATAGTTGCTTACCTGCGGGACCTTTAAACCCAGGTTGCATCAGGATGACCAGAGGGAGATGAAGACAAAAATGCCAGTCTTCCCAGATCTACGGAACTCCAAGTTCCTGGGGCTTGGGGGCCCCCACGTAACCCTGACATGTTGTTGTCCTGAAAGGAACGGGAAGAGTGTGCAGAAAGAGACCAATGCCAAGAAGCAGCCCCAGTGGCGACATCCCCAGAGGCCAGGTACCGCTTGCCGGCCCCAGTGGGCTACGGGTCTGTCCCAGGAGGTCCCTCGGCCCAGCCCTCCACACTTTCTCCTTCCCCGTTCTGGCTCTAACCTGCTCATCCAGGGGCTCAGAGGAGGTGGGGACCGAGGAGGGGAGGAGAATGTGAGGAGGCACCGCCCAAGACCTGCTGCGCCCTGCAAATCAGGCCAGCGTCCACAGAC
>NW_012142634.1:573797-618061 GCF_000956105.1 Propithecus coquereli
AAAAAAAAAAGAAAGAGAGAAGAAAAACAACCTCGACCAGCCTCTTCAGGAACTGTGCACTGGAAATTTGTTTCTTAGAGATGGATCGCTCCACCGGGCTGCTAAGAGGTTTTCTTGACTTGTCAACATTTTACCCCCCACAAATATTCCTGACTATAAATTATTCATTGCCCTGTTAGTGGTTGGAAAAAAGGATGCCTGGGGCTGAGGCTGCCTTAATCCTCCCTCTGCTTTTCAGATCGAAGTTATTTTTTTTTCCTTTCACGGCTGGAAAAGTCTTATAGAAATAACTGGAAATCTCTGGATTCAGAGGTGCTGTAGCCTAATGAGAAAGTGGTGTGGATCCTCGTGTGAGCATGGTGGGGGGTAAGGGGGAGTCATTTACAGTTTGGGATTAAGGCAGGACACTGGGGCTATCAAATATATGTTAATGTAGGAAGTAGGTGTGTTTGGGGCCTTTGCCCTTCCCGTTGGCAGCGACTCCAAGGTTTTCACTGAAAAGCCAAGAGGAGCCTGATTCTGTGCTAGTTCCACCATTTCAGAGTCACAGCTGGAGAAGATCTCAGCCTCTCTCTGCTCACCCCCCGGCCCCTGCCCAGGTTGGGGACTGGCTAGGGGACAGCACTCGCCCTGTCCTCCCTCGTGCCCACCCCCTCTGGTCCTGCATGCTCTGGGCCTTGCTCAGCGCTTTGCAATTCCTGGTGGTCTCCCAGGCAGCCGACCTCCTCCTCCAGGGTGGATTCTTCGGCTCCCCATGGCTCTGCCCCACTGGCACGTGGACATGAGGGTTGGAATTGGTCTTCAGGGCTTGGGCTTCATATCAGTTTCTGATGGCAGCTGTAACAAAGCCCCCAAAACAGGATGTCTTAAAACAACAGGAATCTACTCTCTCACCGTGCTGGAGGCCAGAGTCTGAGATAAAGCTGTCGCCTGCTCCCTCTGACTCAGGGTAGAGCCCTCCCTTGCTTCCCTCTGTCTCCCTATGGTGGCTGACAGTCTCCGGCCTGCAGCTGCCTTCTCGACCTCTGTTGTCATATGAGTTCTCCCTGTGTGTCTACCTATCTCTGTCTCCATCCCTATTCTTGTAGGACATTAGTCATGGATTGAGGGCCTACCTACACAGCCTCATCTTCACTAATTATATCTGCAGTGTCCCCATCTCCAACTAAGGTGCCAGGGTTAGGACTTCAACACATGTTTTTGGGACACAATTCAACCCATCACAGGGTTGGAGGGAGCAGCCCTGTGACGAGTCCCCAGAGTAGAGCATCAGAGGCAAAGAGGTCGCATCCTGCCAGGACCACACCTCCCCCCAGCAATACCTTCATACTATATTTTACTGAATGAGTGTCTGTTGCCCTCTGGCTTTGACATAGGACCTTGGCCGTGCAGGTGCCAGGCTCTGGTGTGTGCCTGAAGGAGCTTAGGAAATTTCACCCCAAAATATGTCTCCTTGAGTACTTTGAATTAAGGGCTCTTAGAGATCAACAAGCCTTGGAAGGGGCTTTCCTTCTCTCTATCTGCATAAACCAGACAACCCACCAAAAAGGACTTCCCCTCCCCTCCCTGCTGTCTCAATATATTTATTGCAGGAAAGATCAAGAACGCAACCGGACCTGGCCCAAGTTATTTTAACATAATACCTGTCTCTCAGGTTAATTTACAAGTCAGTCTGTTTCCCCTGTCCATTCATTCTCCCAAGTATCTATTCATCCTCCCTAGTAACCATTTATTGCCCCTAAACAGAATTACCTATATGCCTCTAAAAGGAGGGTATATACATTTCTGGACCTCACTGGGATATCGGGTAATCGGTCTGTGATTGTCCCCATGTGCAGGGTAACAACCTCTTCCTTTTACTAATCTGCCTTAATCGTGAGTTGCTCTTTCAGCAAACTTTCGGGGCAAAGGGGAAGTTTCCCCTTCCCCCCACATGCCTAAAAACCTATCCTTTCACACCAAAGGAAAGGAATGTGAGAAAACCGGGCCGACCCTGGGACTCACACACCTCACACAGGAACAGGACCTTCCCTGCGGTGAGCAGCTGTCCCCATCTCGTCCCGGAGGCCAGGCGCGAGGCCTCCGCCTGCCACTGGTGGGAACGTGGTCCCTCGCTGCTTCTTCCGTTCTGTCTGTGACTCCACCTTGGCTCCCGAATCCTCCTCCTCCTCCCTACACTCTGCCCAGGCACGGGGGGCCTCGCCAGGCAGCATTTCTGGGTGGGCTCTGAGGCCTCTTAGTCTGCCGGCCACTGGAGAACCGGCCAGTGTCGGCCGAGTGGGCCACTGTGCCAGCGCCCTGCGGGACGAGGCAGTTTCCCACGGGGAGGGAGGGGTGGGACCGTTTGCTGGGTCTTAGGTTGCACATGGGATGATTCCCCCCAGCCCTACTCTCCAACTTGGCTAAAAGGATTATTTCCAAATATCTGTATTGGAAATTAATGCTGAGGGAGAGAAGTGGCTGAATTCAGCTTTAAGAGAAGATTCTTAGCTTCTGGGTTTATAAACTCCAGTGGATGTCTGCGTCTTGTCAAGGCTGGTCCTCCTGGTATCTGTCACCTTCCACTGGCCCAGCTGTGGCCACTGTGTGTCGGGGTCCATCACCCAGAGGGCAGTCCCAGCCCATTCTCATTGGACGCGCTTGTTATGCTTGGGGTCATTCGCCTTCTGTTCAGTTTCAGTTATTTTAAGTCAGACTAAGAAGACTTTAATTGCAGACCCTGAGATTTCTCCACACCCAGGCCCCGTCTGAGCATGGGAATGAATCAGTGTGGAGCAAAGGCAGCCGAGGGAGAGGACGGGAGACTGGGATGAGCCTCTGACTCATGACTGTTGAGGAACAAAGGAAATAAGTGCCAAGCACTCGCCCACGCAATATTTTACTTAATCCTCACGATAGTGATCGGTGTGTCCATTGCACAGATAAGGAGACTGAGGCTCAAAGAGGCCAAGGGACCTGCCCAAGTAGCCTAGATAGTAAGTGACAGAGCTTAACAGACCCAAGGTTCCTGAAGGAAAGGATTCCTCCTTCAGGCAGGTGGTGTCCACGTCCCTCTCATCACATAGTGGTGGTGGTGGCCTGGTCCAAATAATGAGGTTCCTTCCCAGGGCTGGGGATCAGCTCAGGGCTGCCTCTCATGGCTGTCTGGGGATCTGCATGTGCAACACATCTGGGAGTGGGCTGCAAACCCCACAAGGCCACTGTGCCTTGGGGCACTGGGTATGGAATTACTCCCAGTGGAAACTCTTTTTCCATTCAAAGTCTAAGGAGTCAAATGAGAGAAGATCTTTGGATATGAGGGTTTTGCAGGGAACACTTGGAGGTATTTTGCAGAAATGTGGACTGTTGCAAAAAGAAACAGAGTGGTAAGATCTTTAAAAATCAATCTCATTGTATTTTCGATTGTCCAGGTCATTGAGTTTTATTTTTATTGTCAGTATTCCCTTTCTTAAGACTGAATTCTTTAAGCTAATATTGAGATGGATATGTAGGTAATTTCTTTTCTTTTTCTAAATAGTACAGCATGACATTCAACATTTATTTTCTGTATTATTGTTTTTCTTAACAATTTTGTTGAGATGTAATTCACACGTACAATCCATTCATTTAAAGAGTAAAATTAAATGGTTTTTAGTATATTCACAGAGTTGTGCATCCATCATCATCATTATCACTTTGTGAACTAAAATAAAATCCACGTCCAGCAGACTGAATGGGCCCCCTCTTGGCCAAGGGGACCCAAGAAAAACCTTAGAGCTAAGTCACCAGCCATGAGAAGGGAGGTCAGACAAGCCTGTCACAGCCCTACTCTTCGTAACAATAAGATCCTTACTCATCAACAGGCCTAAAGCCATACAAGACAAAGCTTAAACCATTCCTGTAGGCCAACAATTTACTTAACAGACCACTTGACTTTGGTAAATGTCTGGTGGCTTGTCTCTCATTAGCGGACGTCCTTAAGTTAAAACATTCCAAGCCTTTATACAAAGTTTCATTTCTTTAATCAATTACGAATCAAAGAATCTTTAAGCCCATCTATAACCTGTAGGACACCACCTCCCCCTCTGAGATGTCCCACGTTTCCCACCTTTTTGGGCCAAACCAATGTACTCCATCCACGTACTGACTTAGGATCTCACATGTAACTCCTGTCTCCGTGAATGTATAAAACCAAACGGTGACCCAGCTGCTGAGGGCGCGTTTTCTCAGGACCGCTTGAGGCCATGTGCCCCAGGCTGGTCACCACACATTTGGCTCAGAATAAACCTCTTTAAATTACTTCACAGAGTTTGGGCTTTTTTCCAGCAATAACTTTCAGGATATTTTCACTATCCTCAGAGGGCACAGGCACCCTGGGGTGACTGGCTTTGGCAGAGCTCCCTGGGGCTGTCTCTTTTCCTGCTCTCTCATTTGGTAATACACCCAGCTCCACTAATTACGTGCTGATTGCCCTACTGTTTTTGAAAAAAACCCCGAGGCATAAATTGCTCCACTGTCTGATCCAATTAAATCCAGGCAGAGGTGGATTTTGAGGCCAGTTTTTGAGGTTTGTTTGGATCCCAGGAGGGCTCTCGTTGGCTGTCTCTTTCCTTGGTTTTCTCTGGTGAACCATCTGGTCTTTGGTTTGGCTTGTTGCTCTTAATTAAGAGGAGCTATTGTTTTCAAGAGTGCCCTTAGGCTTGAACTTCCCCAAGTTCCGTATCAAGTAAAGCCAGTTCCTCTGGGGAGAGCTTTGGAGAGCTCTTTCCTTAGGGACTGCCTTTCCTCCTAGGGGAACTCCCTGAGCTATAACTCTGGGCACTGGGTGGGTGGGAGGCTCTAGTCTTCTCAGCTTGCCTGTCCCCTGGGCACCTCTGCCCTATGAATGAGCTGAGGCACGGGTGGCTGGGACCCAGTGTTCTTGGCCCGCTGTGACTCTGTCCTCTGGGTAGTGGCTGGGAGAAAGGTAGCTCCAACTTCTAAGGTACACTCACCGGGTATTTAGCTTTTTCAACTTGGAGTTGGAGGCGATGAGAAATGAGTGAGGCCTGTACCTCCTGGTAAGATATGGTAGCCTTGATTGGGTCACGAGGGGAAAGGGAGCCCCAGTTTCTTGGCCACACCCACCTGGAGTGAAGCTTCTGTCAAGCTGAGCTGGAGTGAAGAGGAAGAGTGGGTTATGGTGGAAATGCCATCAACTCTCACTGTTCTTTCCTGGTTTTAGTAGATTTTCTTCAATAAATGTTTCTTCATTTGTTGTATGCCCTTGGGACAGTTTCCAGAGACTTTAAATAGTTGTTCATTCATTTTTATAAAAATAGTTTCTGCCAGTTTTGCATGTTTCACTGGAGTGGTCCCTGGAGGTACTCATGCTGTCATCCCAGAAGCGAAAACTGTATTGTTTTATTTTAATAATGAAGGCATCTTTTTATATTATAAATTTACCTCCTAATACAGTTTTGGTAGAGTGCAGTAAGTTTTGACAAGTCATATTCTAATTTTTTATTGTATTATTTATTATTGGAAGCCAATAGGAAGAATATTTTAGTCTTCAAATGGATTATCTATGTACCTTCTACTTTTGCTTCTTTAGACTTTCAGCATCCTAGTCTAGCTTTCTTTGGATTTTGTGCTTTAGAGAATGGCTTGTATAATTTCTGCTCTTTGCAATTTAGAGAAGTTATCTTTTTGGACAAGTAAATATGTGGTAGGTTTTTGCAAATGCTCTATTCACAACTTGAGAAAAAGGTATACCTCTGCTTGTGGAGCACAAAATTCAGCATCTATCTGTTAATTTAAGTTTATTATATTGTTTTGATTCTTGAGGCCAGTGGTAGGCAATACTTCAACAGACATAAGTGGGTAGAAGGAGCAAAACACATTTGCAAGGAAATTTATGAAACAATTTTAGCCAGCTCATGGTGATTTTGTGGGAATCATTACCTAATTAATTTTTCTCAGAGGCTTGCCCAGGTGGCACAGAGCACAGATGCATAACATTTTGCCCTTGAAGGACCTTGGAGTTTTCCCAGTTCACTTCCTTGTTTTACAAGTGAGGAAAGTGACCAAGGTCACACAGCTGGCACACTCTGAGTCTGAAAACTGAATTCCAGTTATGTGGAGTTTTGTAGGGGCATGATGTCTCTGGTTTGCCCTGCTTTTGGAGTTTCGTGTTTTGTTTTAGTCTTCAGTGTTGTCTCAGAGACAGTTGATGCCTTAGGAATGGGTAGAGATGTGTTTCTTATGAAAAAATGGTCTTATATATTTATTTGAAGGTACTTTACAATTTGCGAAGCACCTTACAGCTTGCAGAGCGCTCTCATACGGCTCCTCTAATCTGATCCTCCCGGTCCAGTGCTGTTTAAGGCAGTGTTGTGGGTGAAGAAACCAAGGCTCGGAGGCCAGCAGTCCACGTCAGTGCCAGGTCTTCTGCCCCCAGAGGCCAGGAGCCCATTTGCAAGGCCCCGGAGTCCATTCTCACCCTGGCCCAGAGCCAATGTTCAGGCTGTTCCATTTCCTGAGCAGTTCTTTTGGGGTAAAATTATAATATCCTGCAGGACTTTTCCTTCCTCTGCTGAACGATGCCCTGGACAGCTGGCTGGGTTTTGTAAACACAGGAAGAAGTCTGGGAAATTATTATTTTTAAATACTGTCCTACCTTCCACCTGTTAGGTCGTAGGGCATGATTGGCTGGGTGTGCACTCAAGGCTGTTCTCTGCTTGTCTTCTGGGACAATCGTGGTTCGTTCCCTACCTTTGCTTTCCTCCCTGTGCGGGAGCAGTTCAGTGGCTCCATCGCAGCCGCATCTCCCGCCTGCTGCTGCTTGACCAGCCTTCTCCTGGGAGGTTTGGTCCCACTGAGATTGGCCAGGGAGAGACCAGAGGCTCCTAAGTGCCTGTGCTCACGCAATAGTGGCAATTTAGGGTTGCACCAGTTGTGTATCGCTGTGTAACACGTTACCCCAAAATTTAGTGGCTTAAAACAAGAATACACATTCACTAACTCACAGAGTTTCCGTGGGTCAGGACTTTGGGAGTGGCTTGAGTGGCCCTCCTATGGGGTCTTTCATGAGGTTGGAGTCATATGTTGGCTGGGGCTGCTATCATTTGAAGGTGGGCCTTGGGCTGCAGGGTGTGACTGGCACATGTGTGCTGGTGACAGGCAGGAGGCCCCAGTGCCTTGTCATGTGGACCTCTCCTCGGGGCTACTTGAGTGTCTCACAACATGGCGGCTGGCTTCTCACCATGAGAGAGCAAGTCAGAAGCCCGTATAGCCTTTGTGGCCTGGCCTTGGAAGTCGCGCTGTCGTTTCTGCAGCATCCTACTGGTTACATAGGTCCTCGCGGTTCCGTGGGGAGGGCTGGGGAATACACAGGCTGTGAATACCAGCCAGGAGGTGAGAGTCACCAGGGGGCATCTGGAGGCTGCCCACCGAGCCCTAGACCTGCACTCAGTTCTCATCTGTCCCTCTTTACAGACGGGGAAACATTCGGATAAGTAATTTGCCTACTGACCTTCAGGAAGTGGATTTGAAACCCTGCTCCAGAGCTTGTGCTTGAGCCCCTTGGGCTGTCCTGACTCCTGGTGTCTTCTATACCTTCCTGTCTTCCAGCAATCACTGTGCTCTGCTCAGCTGTGCCGTGAGAGACACAGTAGAGACACGTGTGGGCGATTCAGCTCTTGGACTGAAACAGAGGAGGTAGCATCGTAGAGTCATGTTCACTTGTGCTCAGGCTGGACTAAGAAGTATGACGTCTAGAACCCAGGAGGTGAGAGTTCCTGGCTTGGGCAGAACCGTGTGGCACTGTGGGTCCCTTGCTGCGTGGACTCTGTGGAAGCTGGAACCTATTTATAGAGGACAAGCCTAGGTCAAGAGGAGAGATGAGGAAATGGGAATTTTTAAGCTGATAAAAATAACCAATCGACTTCTGAGATTCGAAATGGGTGCTGGGCAAAGGCTCACACATACTCAGTGTGGAGGGCTGTTGAGCCACGCTGGGCCCAAGGCATGGAGGGTTCAGGGGGTGGGTGGGCCCCTGGGGGGAAGGCCCCGATCAGATGACTACAAAACTCTCTCGACTGGTTTTTCCAAGAGCCCAACTTTGCCTCTTACAGTTGGTTCCCCAAAGGCAATCACAGAGGCGTGTAATAAAATGCGCTCTCCCATGTCACCACCTGCCGGGACCCAGTGCGGCTTTGCATCGGGACTGTGATGCGAGCTCAGCCGTCGAGGCCCAGCCTGGTCTAGCCCCAGCCTCAGCTCCTGCTGCGAGTCCCACTCTCTGTGCTGCACCCACACTTGCCGTTCTTTCCCTTCTGCAGACAATCCCTGCTCGCAGGAACACGTCCGCACCCACACACATACACACGACACACCCTTGTGTGCATACACAGGCTCTCACATGCAGGAACGCGCCCACACTCACACACATACATGTACACATATTCTCACACACATGCACAAAACACATTTAAACACAAATACACTCATAGAACATGTTGTCCACACACACATGCACACACGGACACAGATACACACACACATATACTCACACATAGGAACAGATTGTTCACACCCTCACATGCATACACACGGAACACACGCATACACAAACATGTTCACACACATACATACGCCCACATATAAGAACACATCCCTGCTCACACACACTTTCTCCCTCCCTCTCCTCCTCCCTCTCCCCCTGTGGGGCCCTCATCCTCCACTTTGACTGAGCCACGGCCACTCCCTGTCCCTGTGTCCCTGCGGGGTGTGGGTCCCCGGCATTGGTGGAGGTGGGCCTGGGGGCTGTGAGCACAGAGGGGTCCCCAGCGGTGAGAGGGTCTGGGTGGGGGTGAAGAGCGTGGCGTTGGCTGTGGGGAGGCCACTGAGGCTGGGGTGGGGCTCGGGGAGTAGCTGGGGCCCCAGCGTTTGTGGCTCTGGCAACATCGCCTGCGGGTACAGAGAACTTTCGACTGCAGCCCTGGCCAGCAGGGTCAGCTGGAGGGGCTTTGCGCATGTGGAAGCAGGCACGAGTCCCGCTCTGCTGAGGACTCTGATGCCAAGTGCTGTTCCCCATCCGGGGCTGGAAGCTGGGAGTGTTCAGTCCTCTGGCCCAAAAAGAAAGACATTCTCGATGGAGAATTTATGTGTGAGGCCAACTCAGCGCCAGGTCCACATCCACGGAGTTGAAACCCCCAGATCACAGCATCCAACCCGGCCGGGGGGCAGGGGACGATGCGGGGGGGGCCTGCCTCTCCTGAGGTGGAGGTGAGAAGGGCTCAGCCAGGCGATGGGGCTGAGGACAAGGAGGGGTGTCCCTGGCAAAGGGGGAGGCCCGAGCTCCCAGGGAGGTGAGAGGCGCCGTGGGGAACTGAGGGAGGGGGGCAGAAGGTGCAGTCTTGTCTGTGTGGCTGTCGCTGGAGGGTGCAGGCAGGAGGGGCCCGGGCCAGGCTGTGCTGACTTGGGCAGATTGGTGCTGTCTGGGCACGAGTGACACAGTCAGGTTTGGGGGCTTCTGAGAGCCACGATCTACCGACCTCTAACCCTGAGGGTTTGAAATATGATGTGTCCAGTCAGAGCTGGGACCTGGCAGAGCAGCATTCATGTCCTGGCTCCCCTCTGCTGTGTGTCCTCGGTGAAGGTCACAGCCTCTCTGAACCTCAGGCCCACAGTCTGCAGAGTGAGGAGGACGAGATGAATGAGGAGGATGCCCCGGCACTTGTCTTGGAGGGGGTGGCACACAGTAGGTACACAGCAGCATCCGTGCCAAACAGCACCTCTCCTACTGGTAAGAACACCCAGACTTCTGAGCCTTGAGAGGGCTACTATTCTGCAATTGGTGAGCAAAGGTAGCAACAGCACTGAGAGGCTAGCAGTGCAGGTGGGCGGGGTTCCCAAGTCCCCAGAGCTGTCCCTGCGTCTTTGCCTCAGGAGCTGTAGGAAGGTTTGCTCGGCTGCTCTAGCGGGTTCTGGCTGCAACCAGACACTCGGGGTCCTGGCTCAGTTTGCATTTCAAAGGCTGGAGACAGGGAGGAGGATTTTCCAGGTGATGGAAGCCCCTGAGCCCAGCCTTCCCCAGGTGCGCGGTCTATGCCGTCCACACTGCTGCAGCGCCCTGGGGCCTCTCTGGTAGGCCGGCGAGTGTCTGCTGTATCCGCCACAAGGTGAGCCAAGTTCAGATTTGTAAACACATCGCATCAACACTTTTCAGTTCCTTTCCTTTTTTTCTCTTTAGAATGGAAGAACACAATGCCAAGGCCAGCTGGAAAAAACAAAACAGGACAAAACAAACCACTAGCCACCCCTTTGAAGCATACAGGGAGTTGAATGAAACAATTTCAGGGCTCAAGAAGTTCTCAGGAACTGGGGGTTCCTAAGACCACCCCAGTTCATACATTAGGACAATGTTGAAGGCACGTGGAGCTCTTCCATCCACGGGAGGTTAAGGGGGATGGGACGGCAGGGAACGACAGAAGCTGAGCCTGGCTGCCTGGAGCCCCAGGAGACTGGCCGTACCATCTCTGAACCTGTGTCCCCAGTTTGCACATGGCTAGCAAAGTTCTGTCAAGCCCCGAAGGACCCTGAGCCAGCTGTCCCCTCTGACTGGGTGGAGGTCGGGGTGCCATTTTCTCCAAACACGTACTTTAAACAAATGGGAGAAAATCCTCTATCAATGAAGTGAGACGACACCTTAGCGTCACAGCCCACTAAACACATGGCAGAGAAAGACCCTAATGCTTCCAGGTGCTCCCTGCAGCGCAGAGTCAGAGCTTCCCACATGGCCTCTGGGCCCTCGGTGAGGCTGGTGTGGGAGGAGACGACCTCAGTCCACCCCAGCGTGCCCCAAGAATTGTCATTTTCTGTGTAAGCTGTTGTATGATTTTCCCAGGGCTGCCGCAACAAACTCCCACAAAGTTGGTGGCTGAAAACAACAGGAATCTATTCTCTCTCAGTTCAGAGGCCAGAAGCCCACCATGCAGGTGTCAGCAGGGCCACCCTCTCTCGAAGGCTCTGGGAGAGACTGATCCTTCCCTCTCGCAGCTTTGGCGGCTGCGGGCGACCCCTGCCTCCCGGGGATCCTTGTGGCCACATCACTCCCATCTCTGTCCATCTTCACATGGCCTTCTCTGCTGTGGTCTTCTCTTCTGTCTCCCATGGTCACATGTCACTGCATTTAGAGTCTACCCTAATCTTGGATGATCTGATCTCAAGAACCTTAAATTATATCTGTGAAGACCCTTTGTCCAGATATGGTCACATCCACAGGCTTTGCTGGGACACGGGCCTGTCTTTTGGGGGGTCACCACTGAGCCAACTCGAGCTGTGCCGTGGAAAGCTGAGGGACGTCCAGTCTGCCTTGTGAACCCACCAGGGTCGAGCGCTGGGGCCTGACCAGCATGGAGGGAAGCCTGGCTCTACCACTCTGTGTGGCCCTGAACAAGCCGCTCAACTTCTATCTGCCTCGCTCTCCCCATCTGCCAGGCCGCGTGTGAAAGGGCCTGGCCCTGCATACCTGCTGGGGCCTTCCTCTCATCATGTCACACAGGGCAAGGGGACTTTCCCAGGGCTCCTGGGGAGCAGGCCTTGGAAGTGAGGACTCTCGGTCCCTAGCCCAGAGCTCATACGGGGGGTCCTGCCACACGTGAGCCTCTGGCCGAAGGCCTGGCATGCCTTCAGGAGCTGTGGTCCAGGCTGTGGTCTGTCCATCCAGCCACCCCTCCTCACCCGCTCACTATCCCAGCTCACAAGAAGGAGGCTGCATTCAGAAGTGACACACAGGCAGGCAGCGCCCTTCTTCCGGCCCCTCCAGGCCTTGCCCTGGGGATTGGCTGGGCATGCCGCCTGGGGCTGGGGCCTGGGTGTGGCTGGTGTGGTTCTGGAAAGCATTGTCACCTCCTCTGGGGCAGACGGGAGGACTGGCCTGGACCCCGACTGGCCAGCATGTGGCCTCTGGATAGAGAGAACCAAGCAGCCTCCCTGAGCCAAGGGGAGTGTGCAAGATGGCGGCCAGTTGGGTGGTTTCTGCTTAAGTCACTCATTCTTTGGATAAATCGCGACTGAGGTCCCGCTGAGAGACAGGCTCTGTCTCTACTCTCTGGGTTCAGCAGCCTCACTGGGGGAACAGGCCTGTCCCGTAACTGGAATTCCAGAGCAGCATGAGAAGGGATCCATGCTTTGAGAGGCTCCGTGGAGGAGGAGGCATTTCACTTGGGTCTTGACCAATGAGTAGGAGTTCACGGAAATGTGTTCGGTATCTACAGCTGCGTACCAAATTGCCCAAAACTAGGTGCGCTTGCATTGGCACGTATTTATTATTTCACAGCTGTGTGGGCCAGGACCTGGGAGCAGCCTGAGAGGTTCCGGCTTAGGGTTTCTTACAAGGATTCAGTGGCAGTGTTGCCAGGTTCCAGCCATCTCTAGGTTAGACTGGGGAGGCCGTTCGCAGGGGCCTCCCCACGGGGCTGTCTCACAGCACGGCAGCCGGCTCCCCCAGAGTGGGAGACCTGAGAGAGAGCCGTGGTCTTTGTATAACCTAGTACTGAAGTGGCATCCCATTGCTTCTGCTGTGTCATTCAGGAGAAGTGAGTCACTAAGACCCACCTACTGTCAAGGACCTGAATACCTGGAGGTGGGGTCACTGGTGGCCACTTCCCAGGCCGCTGGCCCCAGGGGCTGGTGGAGAGATAGCTCAGTGACCTAAGTGACCTGGTGGCTCCCGCCGCAGGGGCCAGAGCGAGGTGGATGTGTCGAGGGGTGGAAAGGCCCCAGTGTGGGAACTAGGGAATTAATAATGAAGATAGTCATGATAATAGAAGTCTCTAGCAATTAGTTTAGTGCATTGCATACCAGACACGGTTCTAACCATTAACAGGAAAAGCTCATTCAGTCTTCCTGTGGGTGTCTATGAGGAAGGTGCTGTTCAGAGCCCCACTTTACAGATGAGGAAACTGAGGCATGAGGGAGTTAGGCAGGCGGTGGAGTGGGCTCTCGGCCTCCAAGATCAGGTCCCTCAGCCTGGGGCTGCACTTGGCCCTGGACTCACAAAGGGGTCCCCTTGACGTCCGGTGGGGGGCTGAGGACTTGGGACAGCCCCACTCAGCCCCTCTTCCGGCACAGAGAGCCGAACGTGGTATCTCCAAGGTCATTGCAGGGTTGACGGTGGCTGGATTTGCCTGCTGTTTTTCTGCTGGGGAGAGGTAGTGACATTGTGAATGGTGGGGGTCACACATCCCGTCAGCAAACACAGGAAGCCATCGTACTTGGCCCGAGGACATCCTGTTTGGCCTGGAAACATCATCCTGTCCTTGTCCTGCAGCTGAGGCGGCTTCCTGGGCAGTGACCTTCAGACCCACATCCCCTGGCTCCGGCCGAGGGGAGGCTGTCTGTCCAGAAAGCTCCTGGGCCCGCCATGGGCACAGCCTGGAGCTCGGCCTGTGCTTCCTGAGGAAGCCTCCGAAGTCCCTGCACCCCTCCATCCCTCGGCCCTGAGAGCAGCTGCGGCGGGGGAGGAGGCTCGGCAACCGCTGGCTGCCCCCTTCCCCGGCAGGGAGGCAGACAGGGACCTTTCTGGCCACACAGGGTGTGGAGAGCTGTCCTTCCTTGTGCCCCTGTCTGCCTGCTCCAGGCTCCCATAGCAGATCAGAGATGGTCCCAGCAGGAACGAGGGAGCAAGTGGCTGGGCAGGGCAGCTTCCTGTCCTTATTCGGGGTCAACTCCCTCAAGGGTGCAGTGAACTTGGGACCTGAAGACGGGTTTCTGTCTCCAGCTCATAACGTTCTACTGGGTGACCTTGGCAGATGCCCCTCTCCGCGCCCAGCGTCCCGGTGGGGAGCCTCCCTCCCATCCTGCAGCACAGCTGCTGCAGCTCGAGCTTGCCCAGGAACCTCCTGGGATCTTGAAATGCAGACCTGGACAGCAGACGTGGGTGCGACCGAGATTCTGACTCTTCACTAAGCTCCCTGGTGGAATCTCTGGACACATCCTTTGAGTGCTGAGGGTTTACAGAGTGAGCTCGGGCACCATGGCAGGTGGGGACATTCAAGCCTGAGCGCTGCCTGGTCATTCATCCAACATTTCCAAAACACCTACTGGGCGCCTGTTGCCGTGCAAGGCTCCAGGGTCTGGCCACGAAAAGGCGGCTCTTCCTCCTGGGGCTGGGGGTTGCAGGTCAGCTGTCCGGGAAAGCCTGAGTGCTGTCATGCAGGGGCCTGTGGGAGCTCCACGGGGACACCTGACCAAGCTGGGGATGGGGACAGATGGGCGGGGGCTGACTGGCAGTGAGGACGGGCACGACAGGCAGGCACGCACACCAGCATGTTGAGTTCCCACCGGGCGCTCTTCAGTCAAGGTCAAATGGAAGACAGCTGCGTGATGAGGAGGAACTCAGCCCATCCCAGGGAGGGAACCCCAGAAGGCCAGAGGAGTGTGGACATGGTCAAGGACACGGTGGACGCTGTCACTTAGCAGGGCCTGGGAGCAAAGAAGGGTTGGATGGGGCTTCGGGTTGGGTCCTGGGTCTGCGGGCTGGTAGAGGTGGGTGCAAATTCTAGGCCCAGCCTGGGGCCTGCACGGGGCAGATCTCCGCCCCTCCCCACCCCTCCATGGTGCAGCCCCCAGCTCTGAGCTCCACCCTTTCAGCCCATCCAGCTGCAGCGCCTGGGGTTGTGTCTCTGTCCCTGTTTGGTCTGGGGCCCTCTGCAGGGCCAGGGTGAGTCTGGCTCATCACCTGTGGCCACTCCGACCTCTGCTTGTCTTCGCATCTCTGACTCTGACCCCTTATAAGGACCCTCATGATTACATTGGGCCTACTAGATTATCCAGAATAACCCCCCGACTCTAGATTGTTAATCAGATCTACAAAGTCCCTTTTGCCATGTATGGGGACATAGTCACAGGTTCTGGGCATCAGGACACGGACATCTTTGGGGTCCAGAACGCTTGTCTACGCGTGTGCTATGACTAACTTAATCCTTGCAGCAGTGCTGTGAGGTCAGTTCTCTTACGATGTCCATCTTACAGGTGCAGGAACAGAGGCACAGAGAGGTTAGGCAATTTGGCCAACTATGCACAGAGCCAGGCTGTCACGTCTCTAGAGCCTGACCTTCTACACGATGAGTGTTCCCCCGACCCTAGATGAAGTGGGGGTGTGAAGACCAATTCCACTGCTCTCCCAGGTGGGGGAGGCGTGTCTGAGAGTTCTTATTGTCTGGGCTTCAGTCCCAGCTTGACTCCAAGTGGTCATGGAAAGGCCACCTAACCTCTCTCAACCTCAGTTTCTTAATCTGTGAAATGAGTATGACTGTTTCTCCCTTCTCAGAATTACTATGAAGGTGCAACACAGTGATGCAGGCCCAGTGCTTGGAACAGAGCTTGGTCGGTCGTGTCAGTAAATAATGGCCACAGTCATCACCACTAATGTCCTCTCATTAGTGGGGTGAGGCAGGTGAGCTTTTCGGCCACATGTGCAATGAGGCCACTACTGACCTGAATCGAGACTAAGGTGGGCTCTGGGCCCAGCTGCGAGAGGAGCCCCTCTGGGTCTCAGCATGGCTGGAAAAAGCCACCACCGGTACTGGCTTGCTGGGTGGTCTCGGGCAAGTCACCCCCACCCCCATTTTCCCGCCTGCAAAATGGCAGCATTGCACTGCACCTGCACGGTGTCCTTCCCAGCTCTGCTTTCTACAGCGCTGAGACAGCAGGGGGTCCCCAGAGCCCCCCAGCAGCTCTGCCACTAACTGGTCAGAGAGGGAAGGAAACTGGTTGCTGTCCGGCACTTGGGGACAAGTTGGCAGGATACTTGGGGGACAGGTTGGCTGGGCGTGTGGAGGACACCAACAGGGCATTTGACAACGGCCCCCAAGGCACTGGGGAGCTGCAGCTCCAATCCTCCGCATTTCAGGGGGGCTGGCCTCACCCTATCAACAAGACGCCCCTCCTCGGCTGACTCCCTTCCGACCGTCGCCTGACAGGGAGCTGAAACTCAGCACAGGCCTCTCTGCTCCACGTTCCTTCTCAATTGTCTCTCTTTGTAAGGCACTGTCCTTATGTAAACTTCCTATTATTCTCTTAAAAATGCAGCTGTCTACCAACAGGAGCATTGCCCCAGCTCCTCTTACTGGGGACGTAAAAGGGACTCACCAGCGGAGAGCCTTTCTCCACCATCTCTTGAAAAACGGGGCAGTAAGAAAACAGCGAGAGTGTCCTGGCAAACAGCCGGCCTGGCCTGGGCCAGGTCTTCCTCATCGTGGCCGGAGGAGGCCCGGGCCCCGCCTGAGGGCCTCGGCTGGGTCAGCACCGGGGGCAGCTGTCTCTGCTCGTCCCCCCTGCTGGGGTTGCACATTTCTCCCCAAGTTCAGCCTCGTGGTAAACAGGAGACACCAGATTTCTTTCCGTCCGCCGTCCCCACCCTGTCAACTCAGCAGGCAGATGGTTTCCACTTGTCTTTCCTCCCGACAGGCGAGGCAAGGCTTGGAATCAGAAAGGGGAAAATGTAATTGCAGCGGGAAGTCAAACATCTTCGCCCTTTAAAGGGAACAAGTCGTTCGTTTATTCAAGGGCACTTTCCGAGGGTGGCACTAGATGGATTTGATGGGGCTGGCGGTCCCACCCTCAGGAATACCACCGATGAGAGAGAGAAAGAGAGAAAGATGCTGTCGAGTGGCCCCCCCAGCGGGGGTCAAGGAGGGGAGCCAGGAAGGAAGGAGAACAGCCCCCAGGGAGGCAGCCTCAGAGAGTCTCTGAGTTCCCTGGGAGAAGGGCAGTGGGGAGGAGAAGGGTTTCCATGTGGGACAGCATGGGGCAAGGCGGCAGAGGTGTTGGGGAAGGGCAGGGACTGTGCTTTGGTGCATGGGGCAGGGGTCAGGCCAGATGGAGCTGGGGCAGGTCAGAGGCCTTGAGTGCCAGCTGCGGCACTAGGGCCTCATTGTGTGGGGACAGTGAGCCCTGCAGGATTCTGAGCAGGGGCCTAACGTCAGACTCGGCTCAGAGAGAAGGCAGTGGGGAGGAGAGTGGTGGTGGGGTAGCAGGTGGAGGTAATGGTGATGGTCCAGGTGACTCGAGTGGGCCCAGAGGGAGGCCAGGTCGGGGACGACAGGCTCAAGAAAGCTGATGGGATTAGAGCCGTGCATCCTAATGAGGGAGGGGTGTGGTGTCCCGGGGGGCAGTGATGCTGGAGGGAGAGGTGTCAGCGCCTCGGGCCCCACTGGGGGGTTCGGGGGGCTCCGGGCTCTGGGCGGCTGGCTGGGCCAGGCTGCATGCTGGCTGGAAAGTGGGGTCCTGGGCAGGTACCTGGGCAAGGACGTGGGAATTAAAACAGACACAGACACACACACACACACACACACACACACAGACGCACACATGTACTCGCACACACGGGAGGAGGGGATAATAACAGTTATTTATCGAGTACTTCTGGGTGAGGCACTTCCCTTTGAACACTTTCTATTCACTAACTTAATCCTCTCTCCCCATTCTATGGATGAGAACACTGAGCTCTGGAGAGAGCATGTAGCGGCCCGTGGGCATGGCTGGTGGTGGCAGTGCTGGCTCCTGGACTGGCGGTCTGACAGCAGAGTCGTGGCACAGCCTGAAGCTCCGAGAGCAGACACCGTGGTGACACCTGTCACCTGTGCAGAGCTGGGGCTGGCATTTGGGCCTCTGGCTAGAGCACACCATGCTGCCCACCTGCGAAAGCGGCTCCTCTTTCTCTTAAGTGGTGTGAACGCCCTTCCGATCCCTCCTCTCCTGTTGTCTGATGGGCCATGGGTGTGTAGAACTGGGTTAGGCAGAATCCTTGTCTATGACACTCTCAGTGTTGGTCCATGCAAGACCCTTTGCTTTCCTTCTTTCTTTCTTTCCTTCCTCCTTCCTTTCCTTTATTTTACTCTGATAAACACTAGTGAGTCTCCTCCAACGAGCAAGCTGGCGCGCTGGTGAGAACCTGCCGTGCGGTTCTCCCCCAACCCCAGGGAAAAGACTCCACCAGGCTCGTGTTTGTCATTCCGGCTTTTCATTTGGTCACATTTCAAGGTAGTCCTGAAAAGTATTTTAAATTTTAGTTATATTTAACTTTTAAAAAGAGTATTACGCTTTGTAAGTTTTTTAAAAATAGACTTTATTTTTTAGAACAATTTTAGATTTATAGAAAAATTGAGAAAACAGTACATAGAGTTCATATAATCTATTTTGGCCTTTCTTTTTCTCTCTCAAAATTGTATTGCTATTTTGGAAAACAGTTTTGCATGGCCTTGTAAAGTTGCGCCTTCACAAACCTCGCAAGCCAGCAGTTCCCCTGCAGGTATGTGTAAGAATGTTCGTAGTGGTACTGTTCCTCGTATTGAAATGTTGGAAACAGCTCAAATTCCACCGACAGAAATAGATAAAGAAATTGTGGTCTATTTACACATCGGGATATCATAGAGCAGTAAAACTAACAGCAGGGAGCAAACATATGGGTGAATCTTAGCAATCTAATTTTGAATGAAATTAAAAGGAAGCCTGGGATTTTTTTCCCTACTCGGTACATAGGGAACTTCAAAAAGTCGTCCCAGCATTTGGAGCAGATTCAGTTAAAGCCACCACCTTTTGAGAACAGAATGACCAAAGTCAACAAAACGAGGCGTCTCTGCAGGAGGACCCCCCTCAGGGATGGTTTGGAGCTGGAGTGGCCAAGCCTGACCTGTGAGACAGGTGACCAGCACTGGCTGTGTCTGCAGAAAGTCAAGACTCGCAGCTGAGCCCAGGGGAGAGGGGCCTCGGCCAGGGCAACAGACAGAAGCTGGCTCCCCCGGAACGGAGGAGGAGCAGGGGAGAGAGGGGGAGAGACGGAGAGGAGAGACCCTGCCTGAACCGGCTGTGCAGGACTGTGGGCACCAGAGAGGAGGCCCAAGTCGGGGCAGGGGAAGTTCTCCAAAAGCCACCCCAGCTGAACAAACTGTCCCTCAGCCCCATCCAATTTCCATGCTCACCTAGCAACCCTCATATTTTTCTAAAATGATTTTTATTATAAAACAGTGTGTACTTACAAAAGAAAAAATTAAAAATGCATAAAGTAGAAAAAGGGATATAAAAAATCATCCATGCTTTTACCAGTCATGGTTATGTTTCGGAGCATTTCATTTCAGCCTTTTGTGTATACTAATAATCAGATTGTGCCCACTATTTTAACTCATCCAAGCACATTTTCCCATTGTAAATCCTTCGCAATCGTATTTTATGAATATATACTATTCATTGAGTGAAATCCATCCATTCATCAATGCATCCATCCGTCATCCATCATATATCATCCTCTCTCTGTCTCTCCACCCTCAGTCCATCACATACTATCCATCTTTCTATCTCTTTCTCTCTCACCTCCACTCCGTAGACTATATTCTGTATAGAACGTACATATATTTCAATGGCTATTCTCCAAGGGCTGGCTATTTTGGCTGTCTCTAGGTTTTCGCTATTATAAATAATCCTGCCAGGAATAACTTGGTGCATTAAGCTTTTTCAGCATTTAAATTATTTCCTTAGAAGACATTCCCAGAAGTGGAATTATTAGATCAAAGGGTTTGCATGTATTTGAGGCTCATGATACTCACTGCCAGGTGCTTTCCAAGTGTAGGCAACAATTTGCACATCTGCAGGCAGTATGTGATCAAGCCCATCTCCCTGCACCGTCACAAGCATCGAATGGACTAATTTTTAGATGGCCCTGCTAATCTGTGATGACCAATTAAAGGTAATCAGTGGTATCCCAGAAAAGAAAGGAGCTGTCCTAGCGTGTCATGTCCTGGGAAAGCCCTGTCCTTCTGTGTGAATTATTATGCTGCTACCCGGTTGAGCACTGGCCTGTTATCATTTCCCACTCTGCGAACCAGGCCCCTGCACACGGTGATAACATGGAGTTCTGCGGTCAGCTGGCATCTCTTTGATCTCTCTTAATTGCAATGCTTTCTGGAGAAAGGGATTTGATAAAAGGAAGGAAGAATATGAAGGTGCCAGCCCTCTGCCCTCCTTCCTCCTGCCTGGGATACAAATGAAATGCCAGAGGTACAGCAGCCACTTGTGACCATGCATTGACAGGCATGAAGACAAAAGCCAACACTCTAAGAATGGCTGAGCAGGAAAATAGAAAGAACCTGTGAACTTGAGCAGCCGATCCACCCTGGGACTGCCTATTCTCAGACTTCTGTTATGCAGGAAAAATAACCTTATATTTGTTTGTGCCACTGGAATGCATTCCTACTCAGAAATAGTCAGGATAGATAATGCTAGTTTCTATCACAAACACTCCCCAAATCCAATGACTAAACACAATAAAGGTTTATTTCTCACTCATGTCACAGTCTGACATGGATTGGGCAGAGCTCCTCCATGCGATGACTCAGGGATCTAGGCTTCTTCCATCTTGTAACATTACCTTTTTCAACACAGGGTCTCCAAGGTTGCCATGGACACCATGCACACGATTTTACGGTCAGTTTTGTAAGTGGTATGTCCCACTTCTGTCAACATCTCTTTGGCGAAGACCTAGACATATGGCCTCGAGCTCACTGCAAGATTGCCTGGAAGATGCAGCCTTCCTGTGTGCCCAGGAAGAACTGGGATTGGTGAGCCAATAGCCAGTCTCTACTACACGCTTGTCAAAAGGGAGAAATCCCAAAGTTGAACATATTAGCATCACAATTTGCCAAAGACCCATCTGGGAACGGGTGTTCCTGGCTCCAGCGGGCCGGCCTCTAGGCTGAGCCGTGCCTGGAGATTGACATTCTGTTGTCTGCGTCTGAAGCTCACTTGCCAAATGCCTACTCCCTCTCTCCTACTTTTTAATCCTGTGAAAAATGATATTGACATTTCCCAAAAGTGCGTTTTAAAGAATAGTGAATCTTTTTCTTTTTCTAAAAGTTTGTACGTCCTGAAGAGGTAGCTTGGCTTGAAATGGACCAGCCAGGTTCTAAACCGTCGTGGTCAGGTTGTCTTCTCTTAGGTTCGTTTTTCATAAACTCGCTCATGAATAGTCACGAGTACAGACTCTGTGCATTACTCTGGGCCATGCTTGGGACCCAAGTTCCTGTCCTCAAGGAACTTGCCACCTGGTCAGCATGTGTGTCCGGGAGAGGGGCCAGAGGAGTGATGTGGCTGAGAGCCCAAGGTTTGTTGGGCCACACATGCTGACACAAGGAAAGCTTGCTGGTCAGGGCAGTGCCGACCTGAAGGCCGGGCCACTCAGAAATCTTGGGGCCATCATTTATTTGTTTAATCAGTCGACATACTCAAAATGCTGAAAACAGAGTTTGGCATATGGCACTTTATTTTCATCCATCCATTCATTCGTTCAGCAAACAGGGATGGAGTGCCTGGAGCATGTGGAATCACGCAGGAGGGGGACCTAATGCCTCCTTGAGGTTAGGGAGAGCTTCCTGGAGGAGGTGGTATCTAAGTAGAGCCTTGAAGGATGAATAGGAGCTGGCCAGGCAGGAACGGTTACATAATTTGCAGGGCTCAGTGCAAAATGAAAATGCGGGGCTTCGTGTTCAAAGCAGGAAAAAAGTGCCTTTTCTTTAAAGATACTAAAATATAAAGCTTTCCCTTTCTTCCAGTCTCTCTCAACTTATCATGGTATTTTAAATTTGTTATTTAATGATGGTCTAAATAAAGAAAAATTAAAAATTTAAATTGTTAGCGTGAGTCGTACCATTCACCTTCACATTGTGGAACGCCAGTTTTAAAAGGAAATATAAGAGATCTAACTTGTATGCAGAATCCCTGAAATGACGTAACTCCTGCAGTCATACGTGTTTCATTCTCACCGGAACAATGGAGACCCTCACTGTTTTTATTCCACTCCTTGGTACAGTCACATTCTACCAACGCCCCTGCCTTGGCCTCACTGATAAGCAAGGAAGAGCTAAGAGAAGAAGGAACTAGGGCTGTCCTGCCCTTCCCTCCCCGCTGGGTCACCCTCTGCAGTGTGTGGGTGGCTATCACAGGGAACTAGCACGAGTAAGAAAGGATAAGATAGGGTTCCTGGTCATGAATGCTTCCAGAACGCCATTGCTTTCTTTCTGTGTTTGAAGCCAGTTCTGGTTTGAATAGAAAGTGTGGCCTCTCGGGTCTGCCGGCGCCCAGCCCCCTCGGTGGTGCACGTAGCACACGCCTCCTCGTGCTCACTGTGGTCTCATGGAGCTCACTCACGTCCGGGGATCACCAGGATTCCACGCGTACAGAGATGCAAGGGACAGCAGATGCAAGTTCAAAGATAAAGTTCAAAGACATAATTTCAAGACGGTGACAGCAGAGTGGTAAACCAAGCGTGGAGCCCTTGTGAGCACCAGGCCCCCAGGGCAAGGCAGGTGTGTTGCAGAGCTGGGGTGAGCACAAGGCGGCCGGGCAGTGGCCCACGCCTGCTCTGCTCACGGGAGCGCTCCACTGCCCATCCGGACTTCACTTACGAAACACAAATTAATATGAAATTATTAAGAATTTCAAGATGGCAACAAGAGAGCATTAAACCAAGAGCACAACCCTGGGTGGGGCCCCGTGCAACTGCACGGGTCACACACTGGTGAGGCTGGCCCTGTGGCTGGGTGGAGGGAGGCTGCGTCCCGGCAGCTCCCAGGTATCCAGGGAAGCGACGGTGCGCAGCCCCGGTGCCTGCCCCGGCTCTGTGTCTCCCTCGGCCATTTACAGGGGAGGGCGGGGAGGGCACCCTGCACCTAAACTCCTTCCCACCCCCTCCTCTTGGCCCCACCCACTCTCCATCAATGTTCTTCTGCAGCTTTGGGGTCCCACGGAGCTAAATGTTCGGCTTTTGGGGTGCTGCTCCCCCCCAAACAGGTGTGGCAGCTGGCCTGCCCTGGAGTGCCGCAATAGCCTTATGGCCTGGCAGACAGACGGCTGAGGGAAGCGTGACGGAATGGGGGTCTCTCCCACACTGACATGAAGGCTGCCCAGTGTGGGGGAGCCCAGCATGGCCCTGCCACACCCCATGTGGCCTCCTGGCTGGCCTCTATCTCTCTGCTCCCCGCCATATCCCTCACCCTGCAGACAGGGTGGCCTTTTGAAAGCACACATTTGTGTACATCCCAGCCTTGCCCTGCTGGTTTGGGCCATCATCCTTGGCTGGTGTGACAAGGGCCCCGTGGTCAGTCCCCGAGGTCAGTCCCGGGCCAGCTCTCCAGCCTAGTCGCTGGAGTCTCTTTCCGACCTAGCCCTGGTCCAGTGTCTCACCGACTGCATGATCTGGGCACGTCCCTGCAGAAGGAGTGCCGTGGTGCCTGCTGCTCAGGGTGGGCAGGCCCCATAGGTGAGACGGTGTCAATGGGCTTCTGGGAACATGGAGCCGCTGAAGCGCATGGCAGCCGGGCCCTGAGCCTCGGTTCTGCCAAAGCTGCAGGAAGCTGGGCGGCAGGCGGAGAGACGCAAAGCACCGGCACGTCTGCAGGGCGAAGCGGGTGCGGGCAAGCGGAGGACGGAAACTCATTTCTGCCCAAGCAGGTGGCTCGTCTCCTCCTCTGCCTTTAGTCTGAGCCGCCCATAATTAGTCCTCTTTAGTTCCCCACGGGGCGAGCCAGGCTGCATCGGGGTTGCGCAGGACTGGCGCTCGTCTCGCCGCTCCGGCCCAGGCAGGTCTATTTCTGGCAGTTTAATTTTGGATGCTCTGCTCCTGGTGCAGACGGGAGGCAGGAAGAGGGTGCAGGTAGCCGGACCGGGGGGAAGCTCTGGCTGTATGACCTGTGCGACCAGGTCCCTAAGGAACAGGCTGCTCTTGGCAGCTAACCTGAGCTGCTCCCACCTACTTCCAGGTGGGTGGGCCTGGAGCGGGCGAGGGGGGCTTCCGCCCAGGCCTGCAGGGAGCGTCTCCTTCCAAGGCCAGATGCTCCGTGGCTCCGCGGGTTTCTAGTGGTAAAAGCAGCGATTCCTATTGTGCTTCTACCATGTGCTGCTTACGTTTTTGCCAGTCCTCAAGTCAGCCCCCACATGGGTGTTACCACTGCATTTTCCAGTTGAGGAAACTGAGTCACAGAGAGCTGGGTGTCCTCTCTTGGCCCACAAGGTATTTCAAGACAGAGCTGGGACTTCTAGGCCGGCACGTGTGTCTGAGCTCTGTGTGCTCTGCCCTGTGCCCACCTCGAAGGCCTCTGAACCCACATGCCGGAGACTCCAACTTCCAATGGCCTGTGAAGAGACATCTAGGGGCAGAGAGAACCCCTTGTGGTCCCCCAAATCCAGTCCTGCACCTACCTGGCTGCTTTGAGGGATTGGCTATAAGTGACAATCAGCGTTCACAAGACTGGGTGGAACTCATCTTGGTCATCTCCAGGTCAGCTGAAACGGCCGGCTCCAGCGTAGCAGGGGGGTAAACTGGGGTTCTTCACAGTGAAATGTACCATTCTGAAGACATCACACCAGCCCAGGGAGAGGCAGGAGATGAGGAAGCCTTACTGCCCACCTAGGCTTCCCTCTGTTGGGGGCCCGGCTCTGTCCCTGGCTGCCTCAGCCGAGCAGATGCTCAATAAGGCGACGGACTCTTGATCCCACAGCCTGTTAGAGCAGACGCTGCAAGGACCCTGCAAACACGGGCTCTACTGCCAGGACCACTCGCCGTTCACAGCCATTGCTGTTGCTGGGCTCGATGGCCCGTGCATGGTGCTCCCGGGTGCATGTCCCATGGGCTCCTGCGTCTGAGCTTTGGGTGGTCTACCAAGCCGGCCACCCCTTGACATGACCTTGGAGAACGATTTGTACTCACAAGGAAAATGATGGCCCCGTTCCTTTGGGGCTGTAGGAGCCCTTCCTGCAAGGCCGATAAAACCCAGGGATCAATATCCTGAGAGGGCCCAAGTGTTAGGGGATGAGGTGCTGTTTGTTTCAGGTTTGCCGCCAAAATTAGATAAATTAAGGTGACGAAGTATCTCAACTTATTTACATGCACTGCTGAGTTGATTTGAGGAAGACACGCTAGGAAAGACAGTCTGTGGATGTACGAGTCAGGGTTTGACCTATTTTTTGAGACTTTTGTGTCTGCGAAGTTTGCGATCCCTCTAAATGAAGCTTGGTGCTGTGCTTTTTAGAACAAACTAAACGTCTTTAGGCTGCACGTAAATGAGCCAATGCCCTCAAGAAAGGATACGGGTGTCTTGTGAATTTTTGGGACACTTTGTGCTTCTGACAGCTTCTGACTCAGAGAGTGATCCCAGGAAGACGGCTGGGCCCTTAGAAGTTCCCTCCTGCCTCGCCTCCAAATAAGCATCATGAGGTTGGAGTTGGGGCCTGCCACCGCCTGAGGGGCGTTGGGAGGGGCCGAGAAGCAGGCAGGTGGCCTTGCCCAGGCTGGGAGTTGCTCTGGGGACGTGTCCTCGGCCTCCCTCGGTGCTCACTCAGCTTCTTGCTCCTATGGAGCAGAGTCCAGGGTCTGGGGACATGGGCAGAGAGAGGTGTCCCCCCACCCCACCCACCTTCACGCTGCATTCAATCCGTAGCCTGATCGCGGCCACGTAACGCTGGTGCAGGGATCAATTCACTGCTTTGACGGCGTCCCAGACACAGGTGGGGACTGAGGTGTTCCCTGCAGCGTGGGGGGAGTCAGAGCTGTGACTGATCCCTGGGCACACTCCACCCCAGCCCTGGTTGGTATTCAACTCCACTCACCACCATCGACGCGCCCCGAAGTCCCGGCGCCGCGCTGAGCTCGTGGTGGGATCTCAGCCCCTCGCATTGATGGAAGGCCAGGCCTCAGCCTCGGGAAACAAGCTTTTCCCAGGAAAATTACTCTCTTCACTTGATGTGCGGAGATGGGGCTCTAGCAGGGGTGTGTGTGTGTGTGTGTGTGTGTGTATGTGTGTGTGTGGGTGTATGTGTCGGTGGAGGATTTAAAGGGTTGTGTGTGTGTGTGTGTATGTGTGTGTGTGAGTGTGTGTGCACGCGCGTGTGTGTGTGTATGTGTGTGTGTGGGTGTATGTGTCGGTGGAGGATTTAAAGGGTTGTGTGTGTGTGTGTGAGTGTGTGTGTGATTGTGTGTGTGAGTGTGTGTGTGTGTATGTGTGTGTGTGTGAGTGTGCGTGTGTGAGTGTGTGTGTGATTGTGTGTGTGTGAGTGTGTGTGTGTGTGTGTATGTGTGTGTGTGCGCGCGTGTGTGTGTATGTGTGTGTGTGTGTGTGAGTGTGCGTGTGTGTGTGCGCGCGTGTGTGTGTGTGTACGTGTCGGTGGAGGATTTAAAGGGTTGCAAACAGCCGCGGATGCGGAGGTGGCTGCGACAGGAAACACAATTCCTCAGCTGGCTGTCAGGAAGGAGGCGGGTGGAACTGAAAGGCCAGAGCCTTTGGCTGCAGCCCCACCAGCAGGTGGGTCCCCTGAGTGTCCCCGTCCACTCAGTCAAGCAGACTTTGCGGGCTCTGTGGCCCTGGCCGCCCTCGCTGTCACCGGTGTGCGGGTCCCTCCTCCTGACCTGGAGCCCGGCTCCAAACAACCTCGTGGGCTGCGTGTGGCCCTGCTGGTCAACACTTCGTCTTCGTCAGGACTGCCCCTCACGTGCCCTCCTCCCACCAGTTCATTCCAGAACATTCCTGGCAGGAGATTTAGCCAAACCCTGGAATTACTCCTTGCACTTTTTGTGTGAGTTCCGGGCTGGCCTTGAACAATGGGAATTCACAGAAACGTGTTATCTGTTTTGCTAACTTCAAAAGCCCCCAAGTCAGGTGTCAAACGTCACCCGTGCAGGAAAGACAGCAGGGAAGTTCTGCCCAGTCTGGGCATCTTTAAAGAAAGGAGGCCTGGTCAGGGAGCGCAGGTCTCGGAGTGTCCCCATCACGCCCCACACCCTTGCTGGTGCCTCCCCCGCCCTCCTGATGCTTCACCTGCGGAAGGACGGCCACATGGCTGGGCCGGTGCCTGGGCTCCCGCCGCCTGGGTCGGACTCCTGGCCCAGGCTTGACCACCTTGTCGCTCCAGGAAAGAAACCTAATTGCTCTTGGCTTCAGGTCTCTCAACTGTGAAATGGGGATAAAGTGGCTCTGAGCTCATAGGATTGAGGGACACACGGGCCAGTGTAGTTGCAGCGTTTTGCACGAAGCCCGGCACGCGGGAGCTTCGATGCGTGTCTGCTGGCAGCTGCAGCCCAGTTAATCTCCCCAAATCCTTGCTCGCTCCAGGGTTTGCTCCTCATCGGAGGCTGGGAGCTAGTTCTGCCAGAAGAATGGGCCCTCCAAAAGCCACTCTCAGGGTCTCCTTGAGCCCCTGCACAAGGGCAGCCTGGGTTATAAATACAGGTGCAGGTGACAGGCTCTGTGACTTACGAACTTGGGACAGTGGCTTGCATGAACCAAGCACTGAACATGTGTAGCTGTTACTATTATGAAGCTCTGAAAATGGGAGAATCCTGGTTGTCCAAGGAGGTGGGGAGGGCCCCTGAGCACAGTCACCGTCATAGCTCTTGCCTAACAAGGTGCCGAGGTCCCCTGAACATGAGCAATCTGAACTTTTTTAAATGGTGTCCAGGGTAATTCCTGCAAACACATCCCGGGCCCACCGTCCCTGACAAGCTAAACTGCCCAGGGCTCTCCAAATGCCCCAAGCTCTCTCCTGTTTTCTGTCCAGCTGTCCCCTGCCTGGACACCTGGTGAGCTCGCGACGCTTCCTCTTGGGCCAATGAATCTGTTAATCCTCCCTTTTCTGGGCCTCTTGGCCCTGCGCTCTGGTCTCTCCAGACTGTGAGCAGCCCGAGGGCTCCTGGGACTGGTCCGACTCATCCTCAAACCTTTGGTGTGGCACCAGCACGCAGGGTCCCCGACAAGACCGTTTGAGAAGATGCATGAAATATACCAGGGCCCGTGGTGCACCACGGATGCTGATCCACGTGTCTCTCCTGGACCGTGAGGGCAGACACCCACTTCCCTGTATCTTTGAATCCCCAAAGCTTCTGACGGAAGGCAAGGGCTAAGAGACGCTGGTGACAATGGACCCAAATAGACTGTTTGGGGATTTGGGAAGTTGCTGCACAAGCGGCGTGCCGCCCCAGCGGGAGAGGCGGAGGGACATAAACAGCTCCTCTGGTCGCCCAGTCGGATGTGTGTTAACTCCTACAGAAACCACACAACCAAGGGGGCTTTGGGCTGAGATTCCTGAAGGAAACCAGAGATTGTTTTACAAAAATACCCTTTCAAAAATAGCAGCTGTTTTTACTTTGCTTCCAAAAGGCAGTGGAGTGCAGCTTCCTGATTTGGGAAGACGAGTGTCTGGAGCGGCTGGGTGGCTGGCCGGCCTGTTGCATCTTCGATGCGCGTCCTGGAGGGCCGCGTGGTGCCCAATGCCCAGCTCTACTGGCAGCCCTGGTGGTGGGCAGTGACCAGTGATGCGTGGAGCCTTTTTTGTTTTAAATCCTTTTTGACCACACTCTCTGATTCTCACAGCTGGAAACCGGAAGGGAAGCAGCCCTTGTAACTGAGATTTCCCTGGTCAAACATGACTCAGCTTGTTCTTTCCCGAGACTTGGGAATCGTGGAAGGATGAACACAGTGCTGCTGACCTTGGGGGCTCCTTGGGAGGGAACACCCCAGGGAGTGGTTCCTCTCTCCTCAGTGAGTGGAGCCTTGGACACCTCTCCTCTCCCCTCCTCTCCCCTCCCCTCCCTTCCCCTCCCCTCTTCTCCTCTCTCCCCCTCTCCAGCTCTTGCCTAAGAAGGTGCCAAGTTCCCCTGAATATGGGCAGCCCAAACCCTTTCAAATTCCTACCCTCCCCACCTCCTCCCCGAGCATCCTAGTTCTACTCTTTCCTGACTGCAAGATCTTGGTCTCCTAACGTACGCCCTCTGGCCTCATTTCCTGTATCTGTCAAATGGGAACAACAAGAGTCCTTACCCGATAGGGCGCAGGAGGTCACGTCACAGGCTGGAAACCACTCACTCCATCTTGGGTGGGTGCCCCACGAGGAAAACAAGGCTGGGGTAAAGATGGAGGAGACCCGTGGGTGGCCCTGTCGAGGCCGGCTAATGGTGCCCCAGTCCCAGGTGGGAACTAAGCCCCCAGCAGCCTGGGACACATGCAGGGCCGTGGCCAGCTCAGGAGCTGGAACAGGGCCCTGCCCTTGCTGGGCCTTCTGACAGATTGGGTTGTGCCGTAGGTTCCGGCCCATCCTTCCAGTCCTGCAAGGTGCCGCATTTGGTGGGGGGGAGGGGGCCAGGGGGGTTGCAGCTGATGCTTTTCTCTTTCGCTTTTCTGTGTCTTCCAGAATTCTGCCTGTGCTGTGCTGTGTTTGTGGTTAAATGCACAAAAACAATAAGTGTTGTTTAGAGAAAGATAGCACTTGCTGAGCACGTCTTCTTTCTGATCCTGTCTGGAACGCACAGTGGCCCTGACACGAGGCTGGTGGGACTTCTGTGGGGAGCCTCAGGCCACTGCATGTGGGTGGGAGCCCTGGGCAGCAGAGGCTGGGGTGCAGGGCTGGCAGAGGGCAAAGCGGGGCCTACGCCCAACCCTGGGCCTGGCCTCCTGCAGGGGACGGGTGGGCAGGGACGCTCTGTATTTGGTGTGTCTGCCCCGTAGCCCCAGCTCCTGCCCTCCACTGTGCGTCTCTGGAGCTACCCCACCCCTGCCCCTTTGTCTTGGGGGCACTGTTTTATCCCACCCCCTGCTCCTGCAGATTATAAAACCCCAATTTGTTGGTCAGGGGCTGGGACATTTTGACCTAAATCCTGTGGACATTTTGACCCCAAAGGCATTTCGAATGTGAGCATTTTAATCAGAATGACCCAACAGGGATGAGTTTTCAGCTGGAAAGTACGAGGACCCCGGTGGGAACTCCATCAGGCCACTCGACTCCCTCATCAGTTTCCCGGACAGCTCAGTTCAGCCACTTCCGATGTTTCCTTTCCCATTTTGAGGATAACTTTCACGGGGATCGATTCTTTTGCATTTAGAATCTCACAGTGAAGATTTGTTTCTTAAATAGCTTTTGTCCATATCCAACGTTGCTAATTGCAGCTTCTACCGTGAGAAGGGAAGAGACGCCCGCTGACCTCCCAGAACCCGGAGCTCTCTGTGCGCACAGAGCTGCCGTCCCCCTCCGGCCGCCTGTCCTCCTTGGCTTTCCTCAAACTCCTCCACATTGGCTTTTTGATCTATTTGTTTTCTGTTTCATGGACAGAAGCTTCCGGCTCAGGGAAGCAGAGGCCACACGGCACACCGCCGACAGGAAAAGGTTGAATCGGTGGGAGTCAGTGTCCCCCCCAGCCTAAGTTGCACAATTTATGGTCCTGCAAAAGTAATTTTTAAGTGATAGTACATTAGCAATGTCACAGGAGGGGGACTGTGTTTAGGGGGAGGGAGGGAGAGAGAGAGAAAAGGGGGCTCCTTGTTTTTCTTAGAGTGAAATAAACACCTCCATGGACGCTGCATCAATGCAATGCCTGTTCTCATGACAGCCTCAGCTCTGGGAGGTCAGCCTGGCAGCAGGCTCTAAGGTGAATGACAAGTGGAGGCAGACGGAGGTGAGAAGGCAGCCTGTCGGCCTCGGGAAAGAGCCTAGCAAGGGACCACAGAGAGCCACGAGGGCCACGTCACAACTTCTGCACTCTTCCCTCCCTCTGTGCCTCTCTGAGGGGTGCAAATAGATCCCCGGCCATCCTGGGCAGGGGGTGATGGGGGAGGCAGCTCCCTCTGAGACATTCAAAGGAGCTTCGTTGCTAAGGCACTAGGGACACGCCCCTGAGCTGCCGAGATCCCCTCCTGCCCTGCAGTGGTCAGCACGTGGGCTTCTGGGCCAGGCTACTTGGATTTGAAGTCCAGCCCAGCCATTCTTTGGCTGGGAGATCTTGGGCAAGTTGCTTACTCACTCTGTGCCTCAGTTTCCTTGGGGGAAAACTAATGATCTCAAAGGGTTGCTGTCAGGTTAAATGACATAGGTTAGCTATTATTAGGATTAATATCATCATTAGTCTTAATTATAGCCATCTATGATACATCTGGGTTGTTTGAGCTTGTTCTTAGGCGAATGCATTCAAGAAATGTGACAGTAAAAAACACTTGCAAATTATAAGCGGGTGATTCCTCACTGGTGCACAGGGTTGTGGTAGGGAGGGCTGAGTGACAAGAGCACAAAGTCACAGTGGATCCTAGTCTTACCATCACTCCTACATGGCCTCCAGCAGGTCACCTCGCCATTCCGACTTTCCTCCCCTGGGGAGCAGGAATATATGGCTTAGAAATGCCTGTCTCTAGGCATAACAGGAAACTCAGCTGGCATAAACGAAAATAAATGTTTTTTTTAAGCTCACCCAGCCAGAAGTCTGGGGTAGATGGTCTGGGGTTATTAAAATGGCTCGTCAGGTCTTTCCAACAGGGGCCCAGACTCCTTCTATCTCTTTTTCTCCCATTCTTGGAGTGTTGGCTCTGACCTCATGCCTGCTGCCTCATGCCCTCAAAATGGCTGCTCTACTTCAGCCTTTGTTCTGTGCTCCAGTTAGAAAAAAGAATAAGGGGCTCTGTGTTCAGGAAGGGGGATCTGCCCTAAGGTCTTTGGCTTACACCTTGTAGGCCAGAATCATGGTGGGCGATCACCCCTAATATCAACAGGGTGGGACAATGGACTCTTGGGACTCTTCAGTAGGGGAAGGCAAGGGGAAGGCAGTTGTGGACGCTGTCCAGGTAGCGAGTCCACAGCGTCTGCCAGGGGGCTTGGGGAGGGAGTGGTAAAATGCTCACCCCAGCGCCTGACAGATTAAGTACCCAGGGAGGGAACACTTTGTCTTTATTAGCTAAGTCAGGTAAGGAACGAGTTTTACAAGGGAAGGATTAATGCCTCACGGTGCAAATTGGGCCTTAATGAATGAATTTCCTTCTTGTTCTTCCCTGGGCCTCCACTGGCCTGGTTGGGGTTGCCCTTGTGTCCCCCCATCGTGGACAAACAAAGCTCCCACTGAAGAAGCCAGCATGGGGGCCAATCTGAGCACCCCCACCCCACCCCTGGACTCTCTTCAGACTGGGGCTTTGTGCTGCCTGGGAAAACCTGGCTGTGCCCAACAGTTGGAAACAACTGGAAAGTGCGTTTGGCCAGAGCAACGCCGTTTCGTCCCCGCCCTATCATCTTGGGTAACCCTCCTGTTCATGTAACGCCCCAATTCACTCGATGATTTCACTGCTCCGGCCCTGAGAGGTGCAGCTTAGCCTCCCGCCTCCTCTGGAAAGATACAGTCCTGTTCTGTGTGGCTTTATTTTTAAATGTGTTTTTAAAAATGTCTTCCTCCAGATAAAATGCAGAATTCACGACGCTTTATTAACTAGAACACCCGGGGTGTTTACTGCAAGAACGTGTCCTTTGGGCTTCTGATTGTTTACAGGCCGAGGTAGATTATACAGGCTTGGGGGGTTCAGGAAGGAAATCCATTAATTTCACAGCCAAGCACAGGCCTCATCTCGCAGCCAGCAGCTCACCTCCAACTGGTCTCAGCAGCTCATGAACACGAACCTCAAACCGGAGTCATTCCTCCCAGACTGTAATGGAGACAGATCTCGAGGTGCTTGGGAACCAGGGGGCATGGATTGTTAGCCGGGAGCGACCTCGAGGAGGAATTAACTTGCCCGCCGATTCCCGGGTGTGAATCACCGCGGGGCGGCTCTGAGGCTGGGTGCCGGGGCCGCGCTGGTCTGTGGGTCTCCCGATGGACGGAGGCCGATTATGGCAGCTTGTGATTTACTCTGGGACTGAAGGGAGGAGGGTGAGTTGAATAACAGCCCCTTGGAAAGTGGGAATTAAACCGCTCTTTCTGCCTGGCCTCCCCTGCTTTATGGACCCTCCAGGGTCCTTGCCAACAAATCACACGCTCTTGCTGGCGCCATCAGCGCGGGACGGAGCGGACGGGGATGGCTGGGCTTTGATGGCTGCCTGGGCTGATGCTTCGACCAAGGGTATCATCAATCTTGAAATTTTCGGAAAATTGTATGGATTTTTGGGGGGAGGAGACTAGCCATATCGTGGGTTAGAAAGCCTTATAAATTAAAAGCGTGGTTCCTGGTAGTCATTTTGAAGTTCTCGGTGGCGTTTTACATCAATCCTTATGTAATGTCTCACGTATACTGAGCACTTGCTGTGCATCGGGCACCACGCTGAGGTCTTTTCGTGGGTGAGTCTGTGTATTAATCCTCGCGACAACGCTGTGTGGGATGAACTACTGTTATTCTCACATTGAAGATGAGGAGACTCAGCCTCCATCCTCCAATTCTCTGCGCAGTGCTCAGGCGAGGCCTGTATGGTGCTTCGGGCTTGAACTGCCCTCGCGTGTTCCTGGGGCAGAACAAAAAGCCCCCAGGCAGTGTCATGGGCTGAATGTGTGTCCCCCGCCTCCCTGGGGTCTTTGGGGGTGATTAGGTCATGAGCATGGAGCCCTCTCGAATAGGATTTGTGCCCTCATAAGAAGAGATGGGAGAGAACTCTCTTACTCTCTGCACCCCGCGAGGACACAGTGAGGACGTGCCGTCTGTGAACCAGAAATTGGGCCCTCACCAGGGACCACATCAGCTGGCACCTTGGTCCTGGACTCCCCAGCCTCTAGCGCTGTGAGCAATAGGCATCTATTATGTAAGCCCCCCAGTCTATGGTAGCCTGTTATGCACCTGAGTGAGCGATGCAGGCAGAGAGTCCCAGGTATCTGAAGTTAGAGCTGTTGGTGTGTAGCGGTGGATGCCACAGGCATGGGAGGGCTGCTCGCATGTGTCAGCTTGACCGGGTGGTAGTGCCAGGTTATTTAATCAGACACGAACCCGGGTTTGCCGTGAAGGTATTTTGTAGGTGTGGTTGGTTGGCTTTAAGTAAAGGAGATTGCCCTCGAGGCTGTGGGCGGAACTCGTTCAGTCAGTGGAAGATCTTAAGAGCAAAAACTGAGGTTTCCTGGAGAAGAAATTCCACCTCAGCTTCCGCCCTGCCTGCTGGCCTGCCCTGCGAATTTGCAGCCCCACAACCGTGTGAGCCAACTCCTTAATATAAATCTCTCTGTCTCTCTCTCCTACTGGTTCTGCAGCACCAAGAGCGCCGCAGTCCGCTCCTTGCACTGCTCAGGTCCTCCCGGGCCCGGGGTAAGTTCATTCCGTCACTGATTCTTCAGTGGGCACTGGTCACAGTTGCTTTGAAACAAACAGAACCTTAAAGCAGGAGGCTTTGCAAAGACTCCATCCCGCTTCCTTATCTACCACGGGCACTTCTCGCACCACAGAGTCCGCCAGACCACCAGCCCGCATGGCAGAGCCACGTGGGCCACAGCCCGAACCTGCTGTAGAGTCCTCCTTGCTCGGGGCCCCCATGGTGCCTTCCACCTCCCCAGTACCTGGGCTGAGCGGTATTCCCAAATGTGGGATGTGCCGTCCCCAGACGCCAGGAAGGCCTATCAAGTACTGTGGCTCTTCCTGTTTGCAAGGGGCAGCCACTTGTCCTTGAAATGGCAACTTCACTGACGTGCCAGGCCTCTGACTCTGTGGGGCTTATGTCCGCTCCTGCCGCACTCGGTCCTTCCCTGGGACTCTGGGTGTGTGGAGTGGATGATGATGTATCAGGCCCCAGGGACCAGAGGATGCCCCCGGGGGGATGAAATGCAGCTGGAAGTTGGCCAGCGTGCACCAAAGCCCTAAGGGTGAGGGGATAAGGCTGGAGCATTGATGTCACCTGCAACAGACACCTGGCCTCCCTGCCATCAGCAGGCTCTGGATCCGAGCTGGCTCAGGGCTGCAGACCAGAAAGAGGCCACAAGTCTCCACTGCAGGGGCTGACAGCAGCCTCTGCCCACCGGCTCTTGATCTTTGTGGTTCTAGAATTTGAGTGATACCCTCACCGTCTGCCCATCTCTCCTGTCCCTAGGAGTGCGGTGGTATATTAGCTGCCCCCACGGATCCTGTGGGCCAAGGCCTCGTGTTTGCCATTCCATCCTTGCTGCCTGCAGTGTTATTGTGTCCATGTTACTTCTGATGGTTACGCACTGCCCCCGGCCCCCGCAAGTCCAGAATCCAGCCATTCCCACAGGTACCTGGGAGCCCAGTTCCATCACGGCACTCCTGCCATCAACCCGGCCTGCGGTGGGCTGCCACCACTCATGTCTCAGGATCGAAGGGCTTCTCTCACCAGCAGATCCCTACTGCGTTAATGACAGTTGATTCTCTCGTCTCACATAATTAGTCCAGCCCAGCGTGCTCACCCTGCAAGGCTTCCAACCCATTCCTCGACACTCTGCCAAGCTACTTCCCACATTCCCCATCATTTTTCCCCAGGCTTCTAGCAGCAGTCCCAGCAGTGTATCAGGACCAGCTCTTGGTGTCCTTCCCACAGTGTTAAATCCTGAGTCACGGGAGGGTGCCCCATGTTGACAGACTCTCCTTTATCCAGCCTTACGTCTCACCATCCTGGCCCCTCACGATCTGTCTCGAGATGGGTTCTCCTTGCTCGTGCTGGTTCATACTGCCAGGTCCTACAGCACCATGGTGAGATATCCCTCTCCTCCCAGGGAAGGTCAGTATTTGGTCTTCATTATTTAGAAGTCTAGAAGCTAGAAGAAGGGGCGTTACTCTTTGCCCAGCTAAGAGCAGGAAGCAGGATGACACCTGGGAGAGGAGTTAGTATTGTCAGTCTCATCTGGGCTTCCAGTGGGTTGTAGCCGATGCCAATTTGGCTTCGTGGGTTTCTGACCTTAGAAGTGAGATAACACAAGGGCCCCCAAGGCTTCGGTGCCCTCTGGTCTCCACGTGGCCGTTGCATAGGGATTTGAAGTAACTGTGGGTGAGGAATGGAGGGGTACAACAGACAACAGCCAGGCCTGCACTGGGCCTTCTCCCGGAGCCTGGAAGCTCAGCTCAAGAGTCTCTGCCAGCCCACACCAAGCCTGAACTTGTCGTGACCCTCCCTACATGGTAGCTGAACCTCTGCGGCCACCTCTGTGGCTGGGTCAGCTCCCAGCGTTGTGTGAGGTTGTGTATCCTTCCTGATCTTTCTTATGTACATAATTTTCTTAAAGCATAATAAGATGTTCACCACCGCTCAGGCCTCACCAGGGGTCCCAGGGTGCCAGCGGCTGAGTCCGAAAGTGTTAGGCCCAGTGCTCGCCACTAACTTCCAGAGAGTAACTAACGAGGAAATCACAGGTCACTAGTTCCCCAAAGGTCTCAGCGTCCTGGTGAATCATGCACAGGCGCCTCCCTCCGTCAACCAGGACCCTGAGGACAAAAACCTTAAGACACATCCTCTGGGACCTGGTTCAGACGCAGAGTCTGATTCTGCAGCTCCGAGCCGGGGCCTGGGATTCTGTGTTTCCCACAAGCTCCCGGGTGCTGCTGATGCTGCCGGGCTGTGGGCCACACTTTGCATCGGAAGATTCTGGAGACAGAGTTTACTGGTTGAATATTTACTATGCTTCAAATTCAGGCCATTTTCTGCAAAGCTTAAGCAAATCTCGAGTTTCTACATTTCCTTTGTATAGAATGCTGTTTTCATGATTGCGTTGCTGGTAGGATTTTTGCATCTGTAACCTCATTAGGAAATATCTTATCTCCGTGTTGCCTAGAACAGAAAATCGATCTGAGTCATCTTGCAGGAGACCACACCTGCCCTGGGCCCTGTGCCTGCCTTGCTGTGGACTTTGAGTGGATTAGACAAAATTCCCTCCCACAGATTCTCGAGGATTTCTCTTTCGGAATCAACATCAAAGCCATTTTGATTGCACATTCAAATGAAAGACACCAGAGAACTGGATAAGATAATGGCATTTCCTTGTGTTTGGGTGTGTGCCAACGCAGGGAATCCAACATGGAGCTCAGTGCCTGCGCACCCAACCCCGCACCCTCTGCACCTTGCCTCGATGGGGAACCTGACTTTTCCCCTGGTTTCTGAGCCTTTTCGGGGTAGGGGTCGTGTTAACCACCCTTGTGACTCTGGAGCCTGGCTCACAAGGTACCTAATACACGTGTGGTTTAAACGTACACCTCTCAAAGAGCTTTCACTCTCTCTCCCTGCCTGAGAGCAGGACTGGCCCCAGGTCCCACAGCCAGTACCAGAGAAGGCCAATTTCTCATGGCTTTCCTGAACCAAGCCTGTAAACTCATGTAGGAGGGGCCTGGGGGGTTCCTTGTCCAACCCCCAGTGAGCTGACAAACAGAGGCCAGGGAGAAGCATGGCTTGGCCAGGGCTCTACAGCAAATGTGAGAACAGCTGGACCTGGAATCTTGCTGCCCTGACGTGGGTCTTTGCCTACTCCTCCTTTGGGATTGTATTTGTTTTTTCAACTTAAAAATAAAATCAAATGGAAAGAATTTTAAAAATGCTCCACGCTATACAAAGAGCGAAAGCAGGCTGAGCCCCCGAATTATGTTGTCTCTGGGCTTGGGACTTCTAGCCCCTGCCCCTGAGGCCTCCCAGGGCTTTACTGCCTGAGAGCAGAGAGGGCTCGTGCCACTCGCCTTGCTACAGTGAGACCCCGTGATTTTTTACTTTTATTTTGGTTTGAGGATGCAACATGATGCATTAGAAAAGACACGTCTCAAACTTTTAAAAACACATATCTTGTGATCTAGCAATTACGTTTTTAGGAAGCTCTTTTGCAAAAATTCTTATTCACAAAGATTTTGTGTAAGGATATTTGTTGCAATTGTGTTGGAAACAAATGTCTATCGGTAGGGAGGGTGTCTAAATAAATAATAGCAAATCCATCCCCCTGGGCATTCTGTAGTCACTGAAAAGAATAAGGGAGAGCTATGTTTATGCACCAACTTAGCAAAATGTCCTGGGTATACTATCAAGCAAAAAAGCCAAATCAGAGAAAAATATGTATAGGATGGGGCCAGGCACGGTGGCTCACACCTGCAATCCTATCACTCTGGGAGGCCAAGGTGGGAGGATCAGAAAAAAAAATGAGAAAACAACAACAACAACAAAAAGAAAATTGGAAGCTTCTCTTTTCCTTCTCCCCAACCATCTACTTCTTCCCCAGAGGAACCACTGTTTACCATTTTGTGTATCCTTCCTGATATTTTTTACATACATAATTTTATTAAAACATAAACAAGGTTCTTCTATAAATTTTTTTTTTTGAGACAAGGTCTCACTCTATCACTCGTGCTGGAGTGCAGTGGTGTCATGGTAGCTCACAGCAACCACAAACGCCTGGGCTCAAGCGGTCCTCCTGCCTCAGCTTCCCAAGTAGGCATGATTCAGTTCCTCCTGGGCTGCAGGAGCGAGGGCCTTGGTTCTTCACTGTTTGCAAGCTGTGCGACACTGGGCTGATCACTTAAAACCTCTAGGTCCCAGGTACTTTGTAAAATGAGCTGATAACAGCGGTCTCACAGGGTCGTGGTGAGGGTCACATACAACGACACACGTGAAATAGCCAAGCACAGCTCCCGCGTACAGCAGGTTGTGCTGCTCTTCCCTCTCCACGGCCGCGGAAGATTCGTGGAGTGAACATTTTTCATGATTCTCTCTGCAAGTTAGAAATCCATCCACGCAGACTCTGCTTCTCCTGAAGCGCACTTTCGGGGAACTCTCCAGATAAAATTACGTTTACGTCAAGGAGCCCGGGATAAAGAGCTCTCTGTTTAAAGGCTGCCGACACACGGCAAGGAGGCAGGATCGGGCGCAGTGTTAATAATTGTGATGTGGGCATGAAGGTGCCATAGATTATGGAACGCTTGGAGAAAATGGGGCCTTTTACAGCAGGTCTCAGTCATTAGCAAAACTCCACATTCAAAATTAGTCAGAAAAGGTAATTAGTGTCAAGGAGTGATTGCAGCCGCATCATTAACGTGACGGATGGTGCAGGCTCATGCTCATGACTGATGGAATTTTCATTCGGGAGACAATCGGAGCAATTTGGTGGTCAGCAGACAGTCTGAGAATCAATCACCGTGATAGTCAATAATTTATCATTTCTATTTAAAGTCTGGAATCTGCATCAGCTTAAACAGAAGCGAGCCCTGATGGAGGAAGATTGGCACCCAGCAAAATCCCTCGCCCTGGCTGGGTCTATTTAAGCGGTATTCATTTTCTCCCTGGTACAGAGCAAACGGGAAAGTTGTCTGAGGGATTTGCTTCCAATTCAGTCGTGGGGCAGAAACAGCCACGTGCTGCTGGCTGCAGGGAAATCAGGAGTTAGACGTTAAACTAGATTTAGCTTTACAAGTTCATCTCTGGGCATTAGGACAAAAGGCCCCTACCATTCAGTGATCCCTGAATTTCAACACCAGAAACTGCAAGGTGGCAGGGGTACCTCCTGTTCAGTGGGAGGACACTGGCTTAGGGGACCCAGGTATTTCTGAAGGACACCCAGCAAGCAAGTGACGGTGGGAGTTCTGACCTCAGTTTTGGGTAGTGTCCTTTCAGCACGACTCATATTGAAAATAACAATAATAATAATAGCAGCAGTTTTTGAGACATTACTGTGTGCCTGGCGCATGCCGAGCGTGTTATTTCAATTTGATCTTTACTAGTGGCGGCTTAGACGGGTGGAACAGGTTGCTCAAGGTCACATAGCAAGGAATCGCAGAGCTGATCTTCAATCCCAGATCCTGGTCTCCTAAGTACCGTGTTATTGAGCTGCTGGGTGCAGGAAATTGATGCTAAATTCTTCTTACCTCAGCTTTCTCATCTATAAAATATGAATAACAATGTGCTCCATGTACAATTTCAGGAATAAGTTGCTCGGTAAGCTGTTATGCAGGGCGCCTAAAGCCTGAAGGCAGCCGTGATCCTGGTAATTGTGAGGCACAGTCACACGCCGGCCCCCGAGGGTGACCACCTCCACCTGCCCCTTGTGAAGTCCGTGGAGGTACCGAGTCCTGCTGGTTGCTCTTGACAAGTGTCACGTGTCCAACGCTCCACTGCAAACTCAAATCACATTTGGTATATAGATGCCGCCAGGTTAACTTTCTGCTACTTTAGGCCCTCGAATCCCCTCTTCCAAAACTTCCAGTGGCACCCCCATTTCCTTCAGGACTAGACCCAGCCTTGAAGTGGCATTTGAGACTCCTCCCGCCCTCAGTCCCTTGCATACTCTGGCTCCAGAATGTCTCCAGAGAACTCTCCTGTGCAGGTGCTCACGGCCCACTCAGATTCCTTCCTCCTCCTCTCCCGCCAGCTCCTGTCCTCCCCGCCAGCATCCCAAACCCACCAGGTTCCCAGGAAAACTTCCCATTCCTGGCCTGTCCCTGTACCAAGTGGGGATCCTCGTGATCTCTTCCCATTCTCAGGATTGGGGCTGCTCAGATACACATTGGCACCACTCTGTGCCCAGGGAGTCCCCGAGAGAAAGCCAAGGTTGGGGACAGTCTGTGCTGGAGGGAGGTGAGCTCGCTGTTCATGGATCTGCCCTCCCAGCTCCGTGCAGTGCTGTGTGGTCCAGACCTACGGCGTCTCCTTCGTCCTTTCCCCTGCTTCTCATATCGTGGAGCAGGCTGCAAGGCCTCGTCTGTGGTTCAGAAATGACCATCGCCAAACCTTCGTCCTGGAGCTATCTGACTTTGGGAGAAGGGAGCCCCCTGAAATCCCACACACAAATTTTAAAAAGAGGGCTCCTAGCTTTTGTAAGATACTCAGGAGTCCATGACCGAAAAGGGCAGCCCCTGGTGGACTTGAGCTGCCGGAGGGTAAGACCCCCGTGGTTCCCACGGCTGCCCTCCTCCCAGTTCTGACATTGGAAGCTAGTGGCTGGAGGAAGAGAACCCTGCGGCCAGCTTGCTGCCTGGGCTTTGGTTTTAGAGGAAGCAGTGAGCCTCAGGAAGTAAGAGCTGACATTAATCAAAGTTCTAGAATGTTTCAGGTGTGTTGAAAGCATTTTATACAAAGAAACTCATTTATTCCTCCTGACAGCCCCAGGACTAGGTACTGCTATTATCCCATCATGTAGGTGAGAAAATCAAAGTCTAGAGAGTTTAAACAACTTCCCCAAGGCCACGAGGCTGGTGAGTGGTGGAGCCAGAGTCCGACCCCGTAACTGGCCCTGGGAAGCACGTGCTCAGCTAGGCCCTTCCTCGGCCTCCGGTCTAGGAAGCGAACCCACCTGTCTATCGACCCAGGGCTGGCCCAGCCTCTCCCTGACGCCACCCGAGACAGCAGCCCCAGGGGTCGCCACCCAGGTATGGGTTGTCTTTTACTCTGTTTAGTGTGGTTTCGCCCTGTGAAGGGTTTTATTTTAGTGCACTCAAACACAATAGCCTTTTCCCTATTGCTTCTGGTCAAGAAAACTTTTCCGGCACCCAGGTCGTATCAGCCTTTACCCATGGTTTTCTCTAGCACCCATGGGGTTTCAATTTTTTATAGTTAAATGTCTGATGCATTTTGGATTTTACCCCAGTGCGTGGTGTGAGCTCCAGGGTTGACTTCTTTCGTATGGCTGCCCCATTATCTCGACACCACTTATTTAAAAAAATCACCTCTCTGCACAGATTTGCGAAGCTGCCTTTCTCATGTAATAACTTTCCAGATGCAGTTGGAGCTATTTCTGAATTTTCTTTCTGTCCTATCGGCCTCTCTGTTTATTCTCGTGCCAATACCGAGTGCCTAATTACTGGCGTTACGGTCTGTGTCAATGTCTGCTGGTTCTGGCCCCATATGGCTCTGCTTTTCCTGGGTTCTCCTGGCTGGCTTTGCTTTTTTGTTCTTTCAAATAAACCTCGTAATCAACTTGCCTAGTTCCAGAAATAAACCTGGTGGTATTTTCAAAATTGGAATCGTATTCAATCTGTAAATGAAGTTAGGTAGAACTGACATCTTTATGATGATGGCTCTCATTAGTCAAGAACGTGGTGTGTCGCTTCATCCAAAATATGATTTTGTGGGAAAAAATAAGTCTCCAGAAGATACATACAGAATGATTACCATTTAAATGAAATCTTTAAAACACACAACAGTCTGTGGATTCATATATTTGTATTAATAGTAAACAGAATAAAATCAGGATGTAAATGACCCACACCATTTTAGGGCAAGGGTTACTTCTGGGGAAGAGGAAAAGGATGAAAAAGGGGCGGTTTTAGCTGGTTTTAAGTCATTAGAGAGAGGGAGAGAGGAGAAATTTGAAGCAAACATGGCAAATGTTTGATCTCAATGGAGGATAGTGTGTTACGTTATTTTTCTATACTTTTCTTTATGTTTGAAATATCTTAAAATTAAAAACAAAAGAAAAAAGAAAAGAGCTTTTTCCACCGCTTAAGGGTACTCCCCAGAAAATAGCGCATTTTAATTTCCTTTTATGTGGTTCTGGAGAAGTCGTCTGCTGGCTTGCCTCTGCCCGGGAAAGTCTGCAGTTCTTTCCGTGGAAAGGAATTCTGTTAAAGATTTCGTAGCTATCTCAGCAGCTGGAGTAGGAGATTTCCTTTCTTTAAATGGGCGTCCTTAGTTGTTCCGAAGCAGACATGGGGGTATGCATTTTGGAGTTTAATGACATCTTCCTACAGTCTCCTGAATTTGTGAGAAGAAGGGTTTCGCAGTATTAAGAACCTGTTTCTCACTATGTTGCAAACATCTCATTTTCTTACCCTACATCCATCTCTGCGCAAGATTTAAAATCACCAGGGGGAAAAAAACCCCTAAACAACCACATCCAAATGGAAGAGGGAATCGTTTCCTTTCCAGACTATACAATGGTCTTAAAAGAACCTTATTTAGAACAGCTGACAGGAAATTATATTTTCATAAACCGATTTATTGTGCAGTCCTAATACCACCCGTTTCAATAGGACTTAAGCAAACAGTTTTAGAATTAAGTCATGGAGTTGGTTCTTTCGGAACGGTTTTCCTCTATGAGGGAAAGTTTTCACTGCCGAAAAGCTGCCCAGATCAACGCACCTGTGTTCTTCGGGATTCGAGAGCTGGCGGGGACCACGCTTTGGGAGGCCGCGTTCCCCGAGAGCCCTGCTTGTTTCCGAAGCGCGCTTGGTGGGCTCTCGGCCAGGGGACGCAGCTCCCATTTGCAGGCTCGGCGGGGGCCATGCCTAGATTACAAACCGCCTCCTCGGGCCCCCCCGGGAGACCTCCAGAGAAACGAGCACCGCATAAACCGCATAAACACCCTGTTTTATGTGAGGAGAAACAGCGACAGGCAACGTAGGCCCGGCAGCCTCGCTCCCTCCCACGGACGCCCGAGAGGACAGGCGGCCCGTGCTGCCCCCTCTGCCTCAAGGAATCCTTGCTTCCGCTTGCGTCTTCCTGGAGGAAAGTCCCCACCCGCATCCTTTAAAAGAAAAAGACTCCGCTGCTGGAGAGGGAGTTCATTCTGAGCAGGAGCTGCTCACCCGTGCGCGGCGGCGCTTTGCGAAAAGTGCCGAGTCGAGCTGGGGTTCCCCGCCACGGGCTTGCAACTTCTGGAGTCTCTCGAGGGAAAGAAAATTTTGATAGGAACCTATGAAAACAAGGCGCTTTTTCTGAACCAGAAAAGAGGAATGGAGGAAGTGCTCTCGACGTAAAAATTTACCAGAAAAAAATTTCCCCGAGGAAAATGTTTGACCTTGGAATTTTTAATTGGAATTACGAACAGAAAGAAATGGGGGGGGGGTGGCTTTGTGGTAGGAAAGGAAAGAAAATGGGTTTCCCGTTTTATTCTCGGTCTTTTCAATGGGTTGAACTTTGAAAAGCTCAGTTCTGCCCGGGGTGAGCTGGCCGAGGAGGGCGAGGGCCCCACGTGCGGCAGAGAGATCTCCAAGGGTCCCTGAAGGAAGATGTGGGCTGCGGCTCAGCCTGCCATTCCTCGTCCTCCCCCCCGAACCTTCTCATCCGCCCGCCGCTCTCCCAGGCGCTCAGGTGGGAACAGCGCCAGGTCCTCCCGTTTTCTAGCCACCCAGGGCCATCGACGGCCCAATCATGTGATTCCACCTCGAAACGTCCCTTCTATCTCCTGCTCATAGACCCTTGGCTGTGGATGGCAATGACTTTCCAGGGAAGCTCCCTGCCTTCCAGTCTGGGTTTCTTTACCATAAAGAATTTTATGAATTTTCAATGAATTCTTTATGGATTCATAAAATGCCTGGATTAAGCTTCCCAAAGTACAACTGTGATTCTGTTACTCCCCTGCTCAAGAACTTTCATGTGCTCCCCATTGCCTACAGCTGACATCTAAGCTTCCCTTCCGTGCTCTGGCTCCTCTCTCGCTGTGTCTGTGTCCCCTTGATTGCTGCACCCCAGCCGTCTCTCTGGTTCCTTGAGCCTTGTGAAATCTTTCCACACTCAGGACATTCACAGATGCTGTTTTCTTTACTCAGAACCCCAGGACTCTTCTCGTGGTTGGTTCAAATATCACCTTCTTGTGATCATCAGTAATTCTGTTATTGCACCACATTGACATA
>NW_012142634.1:618209-618628 GCF_000956105.1 Propithecus coquereli
CTCTGTGCCCAGGGAGTCCCCGAGAGAAAGCCAAGGTTGGGGACAGTCTGTGCTGGAGGGAGGTGAGCTCGCTGTTCATGGATCTGCCCTCCCAGCTCCGTGCAGTGCTGTGTGGTCCAGACCTACGGCGTCTCCTTCGTCCTTTCCCCTGCTTCTCATATCGTGGAGCAGGCTGCAAGGCCTCGTCTGTGGTTCAGAAATGACCATCGCCAAACCTTCGTCCTGGAGCTATCTGACTTTGGGAGAAGGGAGCCCCCTGAAATCCCACACACAAATTTTAAAAAGAGGGCTCCTAGCTTTTGTAAGATACTCAGGAGTCCATGACCGAAAAGGGCAGCCCCTGGTGGACTTGAGCTGCCGGAGGGTAAGACCCCCGTGGTTCCCACGGCTGCCCTCCTCCCAGTTCTGACATTGGAAGC